>NW_026614666.1:0-142335 GCF_030052815.1 Hevea brasiliensis
CCACTCCAAAGTCTCAGATCTCAAGTGAGTTTCCATGGACTCACTTAGTTTCTAGAAAGATTTGATAAGAAATCTCCCGCATCATTGCAAAAGACCACTGAATGATCTTGTCAAAAAGAATGTTAATTTTGTTTGGGAACAGAACAAGATGATGCTTTTCACAAAATTAAAGACATGTTATGTCTCGTCCTCGTGTTAGCTTTAATTCGATTTTTCTAAGACTTCTTGAGATTGAGGTGACGCATCGTATAGGTATTGGAGCCGTTTTAATGCAGAAAAGAGAATCAATAAAGTATACTTTAGTAGTAGAAGTTTAATGGAGCAGCTTTTTAAACTATTCTACATATGACAAGGAGTGCGGCATTGGAAAATGCCCTTGAAATATGGTAACATTACCTTTTGGCCAAAGCAATTTGTCATCCACACGCATCACGAGTCATCATATATCAAGGGCAAAGGTTGAGTAGGCGCTATGCAAATGGGTTGAGTTCCTTGAGACCCTCCCATATGTGGGATCCAATATAAACATGGGAGAAAATGTGGTGGTCAGATGCCTTGCTGGCGTTGGGGTAGAAAACCCCTCGTTCCCTGATGCAAAGTTAGATTCGAATATGTGAAAGCAACTATACGTCAAGATAATGACTTTGTTAGAGTGTATGCAGCTTAGAAAAGAATGCTTTGAGAAGTTTTAGGTATGATGGATATTTGTTTAGAGAAAAATAGATTGTGTGTGCCTAAGAGTTCCATGCATGAATTACTTGTGAACTAGTCTCATGTTAGGATTAATGCTGGCTTTGAGGTTGCCAAAACCTGAATGACAAGGAACATTTTTATTAATAATATGAAAAGAGATGTTGAAAGAGTATGTTAGTATTGTGTGTGCTAAGGCCAAATCTTAGAGTTTCACACAAGCAGTTTGTATAATAACTTTGCCTACCCTAGTGATCCCGTTCATTTGTCTGTGACCAGGTTGGATTAATTTATAGGGTCTAAACAGCTACACTCCAATTTTGTCATGTTGACAAAGCCAAAATGGTACATTTTATCTCTAAGTGCCATAAAATTGATGATGCCACAAATAAGCAAAATTTATTCTTAGAGATATTATTAGTTGCACACCCTAAGAGCTTAATGAAGTGATAGGATGTTAAACTCCTGGCCACTCTTGAAGGTTTCAAACTGCAACGTTATTTTCCACTCACTTATTTCCACCCACAAACCGATGGTCAAACCATGGATAAATAGGACACTAACTACTCTTAAGCGTGCTGTGGTTGAAGCAAATTAGTCATGGGGCATTGCATTTCACTCTTGTTGAATTTGGTATACAATAGGAAATGTGGCATTCTTTCTATTGGCTATTCTCCATTTGAAATTGTGTATGGTCAACCTTCAACCCTTGGATCTTTTACCTTACCAGGAACGAGCCATAGTTTAGATGGAAAAGTAAAAGCGTTGTAATTGCAAAATCATGAACAAAGTTCTAAGTCAAATTGAAAAGAAAATGAAAATATGCTAATAAGCTAACAGTTGAAGTGTAAAGAGTTTCACATTTCAAACCCGAGATTGGGTATGGTTCACTTGCTAAAGAAAGGTTTCCTCTTGAAGGAAATCAAAATTACAACCATGATGTGATGGACCTTCTGCGCTTCTACCAAAAATTAATGATAACGCCTACAAAATAAACCCGCCTTGAGATAATGTTAGTGCTACCTCAATGTTGCCGATTTATCTCCTGAAAGATAGTAGAAATGCATTCAGACTAACTTTGAAGTGGAGGGGGAAATGATGAGAACCGTTACATCTAATGGCTACAAAGGATTTCATCCAAGGTTCATTAATAGGAGCTGAGCAAATCACTTGCACTTAATTTATGAAATCATAACAAGTGAGCAAGTGATTTATGCTGGAAATGGCATGAAGAAAAACATATAAAGCGATTAAATTTGGTGAAAATTATGCTAAGTGACCAAGTGTCATGTGGAGCACATACATGGAATAACTGTGGACATGCATGCACCCGCACCACCACATGTACATGTATCCGCTGACACCTTTTTCAAGGAATATTCTGTCATATAAATCCACCTCTTTGGACCTAAATGTCTTTTATTTAAGCCATTAGATAAATTTTTATTTTTGTGAGTTTGTCTTTGATAGACAATTTTTGTTTGACCCTAAAGCCCTCATACCTGTTACTAAAGTAGTGGATATTTTTGTCTTAGCTTAGCCAAGAGGCTATAAATAAAAGTGTAATGAGAGGTAATAATAACTTTGAATATTAATGAATGATTGCTTCGCCCATTAGAGTTGAATTGTCATGCCTTTGTTCTGTGAAGCCATAACTCACGATTATCTTTGCAAGGTTTAATGTGCATATTCTTTAAGGCTTATTCATTCTCCATATGAATTAGGTCAAGAACCTATTTCTAATATTTTCTTTGAATTACACAACAATTTGATTGTGCCGTCTGGCATTCAAATCTACATCTTTGATTTGGTGCTTTCCATGTTGTTCATTTAATTCTGAATGTGGGTTTTTACAACAATTACTTGAAGGTTCAGCATCATTTTCATTAGATGCAAAAATTAAATTTAGTATGAAGTTGAACAAGCCAATAAACATTAGTAAATACATCAAAGAAGTTAAAATGTTCATGTAGGGATGGGCCTGAAGGAATAAATTGACTAATGACTTTGAGAATCAAGAATAACATTATTGAACCGTAAAAATAAGCTACATAAAGTAATATAACACCAAAATCAAATCTTTAACAAAATCTTGTGCTTTAAAAAGAAGGGAATTTCTTTTGAATATTTTTATGAATTATTTATAGCAGTAGTAAAAGGTAAAAACAAAAGTGGATAAATCTTATTCCAATGTAAACTTTTGATAAGAGTAATCTCGCCATAAAAATAATACAATCCCAATAAAGATGCGAATACATTGCTGAAACTCTTGTGACAAGTTAGAACTTCGCCATAAAACAAATACATATTGATGTAAATACATAAGTAGTAATTTAAGTATTGTGATAAAACTACATAATGTTTTGAGCTTACAAGAGATGTCAGCCTTTTATAGGTCGATTACAAAGAACACTAGTAAAGAAAAAGATAGCAAGGTTAGCTAAATAGGAAGTTTGAATAGTTTTTTAGGATAAATTTTAACAATTATCCCTGAATCCTATATAGTTGTGAACACTTAACAACTAACTTTGATTTTAAATGTAACATATAAATCTCCTTAAACTTTGCATTCTTACATAGTAAAATCCTCTGACTTTACTACTTGGATTTTAGTTAGAAAATGATGTAATAACCTCGTATGGGTGTTCTTATCAATATTTCTCTCCTTTTTATGCAAAGGTAAAATTATTCTCTCTTAGTGTGAAAAATTATTCCTGTCTGGTAGAGAGAAGTTAATGATTTAATTTAGAACATGACCTTGAGAGGAGAAAAGAAAAAAATAAATGATTAAACTCCATACTAGAATTGTCCAAAGTCAAGATCTAACTAAAAACTAGTAATTAAAGGTTAAAGGGGATTTCCATCATGTGCAAAATGTAAAAGTTGATAGGGTTTTGTAAGTTACACTTTTAAGTTGAGGGACCATAATGTTACAAACTGCATGTCTGTAGACTCAAGTTGTTAAAATTCTATCCTAGTCTTTAAATAAGGAATAATGTTGAATTTTTTTAAAAAAATACACTTCAAACCTTTTCAACCTTATTTCCTGTTCCTTATTTCCTAATAAGAAATGTGTCCCATATGTTGATGCACGAATAAATTGAGGAGATTTAAGTTAACCTTTTCTAACCTTATTTCTTAATTATTTGCAAGATATTACAATATTTTCTTGATTTCTTTGACTTGGCTGGATTTCAAACAAGAAATGGGGGCTTTTTATACCATATGGGCTGCTTTTCATACTAATGTACCCATTATTTTATTTCTAATCTTAAGCCCAAAGACATTTTAACATGCAGCTTAACTCACACATGCCCTATAAATAATTCTCTACCCATCTTATTAATCAAACCGAAAGTAGTAATGTTACATTCTTGTACATATAAAGTTAACCTAAACTTAGAATAGTTTGGAATAATTTTCTTTCCTTAATGTTTACTTTTTTATTTTTAATAAATATCAAAGTAAAAAACTACAAGAGTTTTCCTTAAACATATAATATCCACTTGTTAATAACAATCTAAGCTAATAGGTAATATTTTCTAATTTCCAAGTTCAACAATATTGATAATTAATTCTCATCATATTTGTATTTAACTTCATTCCTTCATTATATGCAAATATTAAACGCTAACATGATATTCTGAAGATAGAATTGTAAAATGTAAACAAAATATATTTATATTTAAATTTATGTAATATCCAAAATGAATTATACATTAGTGTGATTTTTAGTACATGGCAAATGGGTATACAAAAAATAAGTGACAAACACATCTATTGTTATAGGTATTGAATCTACCACAGTCCAAGTAAGGAGGTGACTTTGATTCTTTCTCAGAGATCCCACTCTCTCCTCTCCTCGTCTCTATCTACTCCTTTACCTCTCCTGTGACTTCCACACCGAGGAAAATCTCCACGCGCTAAGCTTCTTACAAAATGAAGTGGGTGCAATTCTTAATTTTAAAAATAAAAAGCAAATTTGTGATACATACCGTGAGAGATTTTATAAATAATAATAAAAATAAAGAAACTCAAAACATTCAACAAATCTATGACTATTTCCAATTGTAAATATACTAAATTGATTAAATGATACAATCAAGTTATATGAAATCTTTTAAAGTTTCTGGTTAAGGTTTAATATAATTTTATTATATTTTTGCACATTTTCTAATTACATCATATTTTAAGATTTGTTACATACCCACAAAGAACCTATGATAAAACTATAGGGAACTTCGATATGGACTCTAGTATTGAACAACCTCTGGTGCTTCAGAGATAACTCAAGCAATATAGGCTCCTGAGTATTGAACACTTGATGTCTCTCGATCTGTTCAAACAATGGCACTTAGTGCCTCTATAGTCATTCATCAACCCATTAACATAATTAATGCAAGATCATAATGATGTCCCCCCGTCACACCCTACTCCGTAAAATGTAACATGATCCCATAGTATACCTAATGAATTACTCGTATTTACCACCACTGCAGAACTCATATTAAATATACTACAAGGGATTTAAATCAATTTTCGTGGAAATTTAAATCATCGATTAAAATCGCATTATAAAAATTTTTCAAAAATTTTGGGCAGAGTGTCACTGTATTTTGAGAAAACAGCTTTTTAAAACCCGCAAAGAAACACACTTCCAATATGTTTTCTTAAATACAACTCCAATAACTTCATTTCAACTCACAATTCAATCTTATTTTCAAATCAATCTCATCATAGAGAACATTCTACTGATTATGGGACTCAACATTTATATCACAATAATTTACATTTAATTACATACCAAA
Organism: Hevea brasiliensis; assembly: GCF_030052815.1. Classification (NCBI taxonomy): domain Eukaryota; kingdom Viridiplantae; phylum Streptophyta; class Magnoliopsida; order Malpighiales; family Euphorbiaceae; genus Hevea; species Hevea brasiliensis. The sequence continues at coordinate 5,499 of NW_026614666.1, forward strand.
ATATTTTACAAGAGTTTTTATACAATCGCTAAATAATTTATATATATATTATTACAGCATGCATAAAAACTCGTATATGTGTATACTCTATGATAAAACCTAGAGCTGATCTCAATGTGTCTTCAAAGAAGCTTACTCAATTGCTCTATGCTCTTTCACTGCTGACAAGATACAAAGCTATCAACGAGTGGTGAACCCATGGTACACAACTATAATTTAAAACATAGTACAATAAACCTTAACAAAAATTACAAAGAATAATTTAGAAACTGATACTTGTCAAATTTTAAAACTCAAAATATTTATTGCTAATAATATAAATCATTTGTATGAAATGACTTTGATCACGTAAATTCAATTTATCAAACCATAAATCTAACCATTTAAGGTAACTCCAACAATTTATTAAATAAAGATATAATTCCAATAAAATCAATTATACATAAATCATAATTGAAACTACAATTCTTTACTATTCAAAAACCATTCTTTATCTCAAAACCATTCTTTATCTCAAAACCATTCTTTATTTTAAAAACCATTCTTTATCTCAAAACCATTCTTTATCTCATAAACCATTCTTTATCTCACTAACTATGCAAGACTAATCCAAAGGGCCATCTTTGGGGTGATTCTAATTACATACCAAAATATTTTACAAGAGTTTTTATACAACGCCAAATAATTTATATACATATTATTACATGCATACATCAAAACTCGTGTACATGGGTATACTCTATGATAAACCCGAGTCGATCTCAATGTGTCTTCAAAGAAGCTTACACAATTGCTTTATGCTCTTTCACCTACGACAAAGATACAAAGCTATCACTGAGTGGTGAACTCTAGCAGCACAACTATAACTTAAAACATAGTTCAATATACCTTAGCAAAATTACAAAGAAATAATTTGGAAATCGTGATACTCATCAAATCTCCAAAATCAAATTATTCATTGCCAATAACATAAATCATTTGTATGAAATGACTTTGATCATTGAAATTCAATTTGTCGATCACAACCAAACATTTAAGGTGATTCCAACCAAACCAATTACACATAAACTGTAATTGAAATCACAATTCTTACTATTCAAAACCATTCTTTATCTCAAAAGCCATTCTTTATCTCACTAATTATGCAAGACTAATCCGGAAGGGCCATCTTCGAGGTGATTCTAACTCCCTATGGTGGGGAGGTCAAATTATCGTGACAAGACACATCACAATAATGAATCTTCCAAAGGGCCATAACATAAAACTTAGATCTAACCTCTAATAAGAGGAGAATCTTAGCTTGTGCACGTACCATGGTAATCAAAACACAACTAACTCCCATTGTCTTCTCAACAAATGAGAGAGATAGGTAATAACCTAGTCAAGCATCTATAGTGAGATATAAAACAATATCACAACTTTTAGTGAGCACAAATTATAATACAATCTGATCTCAAAGTCAATTCCAATATCCAATAATTTTTATGCTCATTCACAACTAAATAATAAATTTGCATTTTTCCATGCAAATTGCCCATCACACTTCAAAACATGTTCTATCACAATTTTCCAAAACATAATTTATTCAATTCACACAATGCTTAATACTTGTGGAAATACTATTTCACAAAGCCAAATTCATACATATTTATAACCATTTCTATAATCATTGAATTAAATCTAATGCTTGTTAAACATAATACATAACAAAATATGTCATTTAATCATATGAAATATTCGTAACAAAATCGCTTAAAAACTAGTTGTATAACTCGATTTGAGCCGCCCTTGGCCTTGACTCAATGTTCCTTATGCTTCAATATCTTTTCAATCAAAACACACAATTTAAAGTGTTTCAAAGATTTAATGAATTTATTTTTATCAATAAAATCTAATATTTAAATTTTCTTGGTGCTATTCCTTTCAATTCATTTCACTAGTCAACCTATAATGTTGACCCTTGATGCACTCTAAGTGAGTCAATCTCTAATGTTACCAATATGTCACATTTTATAGCCTTTAGTGTTGGTATATGTTACCAAATTCATTTTTAAGTGTATTGCATTTTATTGCAATTTATTGGATTTCAGTATACTTATTTTGATTCTAGCCTGATGACCTAGTTCCTCAATGGTTCCAGTCCAAACTACAAACTTGTAGGTCTATGTCTTATTGCATTTAGGGCAAAATTTCAGATCATTCTGAGTTGTGTAGACTAAGATATGGCCAATTTAACAATGTTGGATGTAATGCACCAAATGGTAGGCTTAGGTCATTTTTAGGTCACTTTGATTCGGCCATTGGTACTCAACTTGTGCAAGCCATTTGGCTTGGTTTTGGCCATTTCTGGTCTTTGCTATCTTCATATGAATTGTATATCTATGTCTAAACTATTTATGGTAAAACTTTCAGGTCAATTAGACCTGTTTTGAGTGAGTTATGGTCCTCCTAATGACTAATGCTCATATGGTCAAAAATTTAGCCTCGCACTTACCTGCTCGATTTGGTCAATCTTTATGTCACTTTATGAATGCACTTAGATACGCTCTTCATAAAAGTTGGCATATTTTGTGCCTAGTTTCACTCCAATTGGTCTTATACCAATTAGTTATACACTTAAGGTTCTAAGCTAAAACATATACTCATCTCGCTACACATTCTTCATCACATACCAATTACACATTCTATACTTACTAAGCTAACCTTTTCATGTCAATTCTGGTTTGTACCATACCATTAACATACTTAACAACACATTTTGATCATTTTGGACAGCTTGTAACTTCATTCTCAATATACACACTATAACAAAGAATTTTTCCAAAGTCCATTTACACAATTTAATCACATGAATATATCCCATTTATATATCCAATTCCAAACTATTATACACATATACATGCATGCCACCATAACTAACATAATTCAATAAACCAAACCATGAAACAACACATTTAAACTACACTTTAAAAGTTGTCGAATTACACATCTCTTTCAAATAGCTTCCAAGCTTCCAAAACCAAGTGCACTATCACACATACACTTAGTATACATTATCTAAATTATTTTTATACACATAAACACTTACATCATCATCTTAAACAACCATTTACAAGTGAAAACAAGCTAAATATACTAAATTCCTATAGTACTGAAATGGTGTCTCACCATTAAATCATCAAGCTTCAAAACTTCTTCCACAAAACAAGTCATCATAACATCCACTCAAAGTTTAATGAAACAAGAATTGAAAATACACACTTACCACTTTTGCTTGGCCAAAACTTCACTAAACTTCTTAAAATTGCTATCTAACTCTTCCTTGTGATGGGAGCAAAGTTAGTGAAGCAAGCTTGGTTTTAATTGAAAATGTGGAGTTTAGGAGGTTGCATGAAACGCCATGGATGGAGAGCTTGAGAGAACCATTCTACTATGTTGAAGATGAAGGTTAGTGCTGCCTCCATGTCCACTCAACATTTAAATAATCCACTTAGTGCTCCACTTACCTTACTTAACATTTAAATAACCCTAAGTTTCCTAATTTGCAATTAACACCCAAATTTCTCACTATTTACATTATGTGTCAGTTTCATTTTGATGGCATTTTAAAATTTAATACTACTTATTTTAATGGACATTTAGGTTAAAGGCAACTCGTGTGTCAATTGACCACAATGCCCCTATTCGGTTGTATTCCCAATTTTCTAATACCAAGTTTTTCATTTTCTCAATTTCTCGCTTTTCTTTGTACTAATTAATTAATTAATTAATTTTTCTTTGATATTTCTAATGAAATTTATACTTTAATAAGTATTTAATTATGTCTCAAAACTAAATTTCAATGGTTCCCTACACTGGCTCGCTATTGCCGCGCTGTAACTTCCTGCAAGGCCACCTATCACCATAAAGTTGGCTCATTTAACTTAGTTTCATTTCATCGCTATTATTTTTCCTTTATTTTTCTTGTATTTTCCTTTCTTGTATTTCATTATTTTATGTCTTCTCACTAACATTTAAATGTAGTTCTAGGCATCCTAGTTGTCCTGACAAATACTAGTCATTGAACAATAGAACGACTACCAACATAGGGTGTTACATCCCCTATTGGCATGCCAATTTATCCAAACCTATAATTCACTGCCTAGGTTCACCTGAGCTTAATAAGGTATTTATCATTTTTATTTTCACATGATGTAACTAATAATACTTGTATGAACATAAACTTTTGCCATTACTATATTTTCATATCACATGCATTTAAATTTCATACATCTATACAAAATATACACATATGATGACCATTGTCAAATTTTAATAAAATCGACTTTATGACATATCTCTCAAGCATTTTGACTTAGTAATTGCAGAATTGAATTCACCTTTCTTCATGAGATTTTTAAATATATGTCTTAATTTTAATATAGTTTTTGAATCACTTAATTTGATTCAATGATCAAAAGTTATGGTCAATTAATCAATAGCTTGTCCTTAAGCAAAATTTCAACTTCACCAATTAAGAATATATCTGATAAATTTTAGAGTCTAGATTTGAAATAAGTTGCAATCAGATTTTGCTAACTTCTTTATAAAAGTTGATCCTCAGATCTTAGCTTTCTAAAAAAATAAGAATCATCTCATTTAGAGTTTTGTAGGTGTGTAAGTTATATTTAATTGATAGTCCATAATGCACTCCTACCATGTTCTAGATTCGTGGTTCTATCTTCTAGCAAATTTTAAGGTCATTTACACATAATTTTTTGCATAGTATTCCTTCATGAAACTTTAGCCTTATGTCTTAAATTTCATTTACCATGAATTTCATATGTCATTTGAATGGTAGAATGCAAATTATAAGCATATGAATCATTGCTTACATCCCAAATATCCAAATAATTCATAAATAGGGCAACAAATTTAAAAATCCACTAAAAATTTCTCAAAGCAACGAGGGTTTTCATGGCATCTTTTTCCAGAATTTGAACTTCATATGTCCATTTCAATTTTCAATTTGAATCATTTCTAAAATTAAGACTACAACTCAAGTTATGAATGAAATGTACTAAAACTATTCTTAGAACCTCTAGTCACACTGAGCAAATAATACAGTGGAATTCTGGTAAAGAATTTCTACCTGGGTGTAGCCAAGAAAAAATTTTCGATCATAGCTCACAAAAGTTTTAGGTATTCCATTTAGCTTTATAATGGTTCAAAGAATCACAATTTTTCAAATTTTGGAGCATAAGTTATGAATTCTCAACCTGTGGTCCATTTCCTCGAAACCATCAGCCGGGCTTCCATTTAAACAATAAAAAGTCTTGCCCTCAAACACCAACTTAGCAGAGGAATTAGGGTCTAGTATAAAACTACAAAATTTTAGAGTATTCATTAAGGTTTCATTGATATAAAAGATCACTGAAATCTAACTTCCTAACTCCAAGCAGGGAATTTTGTGTTGACTAACTGCAACCCTACTAGCAACTCTCAGACGAATACTTATAAGTCTCAAATGTTTAATTTATCAAGTTTATAGTTTTCATCTTAATATGGTAAAAGAGGAAGATATAGCACTAAACTTAAGGGAAACCAGCTGCTACTCCCCTTCCAAATCTCCTTCAAACTCCTTTTGCTGGAAATTAGGGTTCTTCTGCTTGATTCATCAATTTCACTCCTTACTGGCTTTTTAAAAATTTGGGGAATCTATGATGAATGAAATTTTCTTCAAATTGAGAGAATGGCTGGCTGCAAAGTTAAAGAAAAGCGGAAGTAAGAAATGAGAGCTGCCACTTGTTTAGGGAGGGCATAAGGATGCTTATATTTGCCTTTTAACCATTGGTCCTTCATCCCTTTATCCATTAGTCCATAAGGTATTTTCTTTATTTTTAAATTTTCCCTAAAACTTTATAATCTATTCAAGGTAGTCCTCCAACCTTTTATTTACCCTTTAGCTTATTGATTAATTCACTTTAGCTCTTAGTGGCTAACTTCCTAGGTATGAAAGGAAGCAATTGCACACCTACTTAGTTTGCCATTTGTGTCCTTTTTCCTATCTTAACTTAATTTAATTGCTTCTTTTCATTTCTTTGACTTCTTAATTTATAATTATACATTAATTAAGTCTCACTTAAGAGTTTTACAAGGTCTAACACGAATTATAGTAGTAAATAGACTCAAAATACCAATTTTTAGCCACTTCCCAAGGAGTTACTCATCACTAAACTTGTGCACATTTAACTGATTTCTAATGCATTTTTTTTATTTTCCTTTAACCTTACTTGATCTTTATTAAATTAAATTATGGCTCCTTACTTTAATTTAAGAGTGGTTCCCGACATTTCAGCCATTCGAACAGATGTTAATGATCGAAATAGTAAAATGTACGGAACTACCTACAGTGAGTGTGACACCCCTCACCGGTCTACAGTATAGCAGAGCAAGGCATGTCACACTCGGTGCCGGAGCACCCTATCTTATCTTACTTTATTCCTTTAATAATTTGTCCTCATTATATTTTAAAAATTAATTATATTTCTAAAGAAGAAACTAATGAAGTTTTCCCAATTTTATTTCCAGGTGTGTGTTTCACTATTCGGAATTTGTTCGTTACGAAAGCGTAATCAAATTGCTGTTTATGTTACGGCAGTGATTATCAAATCATTGCCATTGACTTGTGGCTATGGTTTGCCATTGACTTGTGGCTATGGTTTACCCATATATGGCAGCGAATAATAAATAGGATGATAGAAACAATACAAAAGAGAGATAATTATATTTTTAATGAATAAAATATTTTTTAATCTAAATTTTATGAAGTTGATCGTTTAGATAATATTACACTTAATTTCAAAAATTTGGCCAAAATTATAAAAAAAAAATAAAATATATGAATTAACATTCAAAATAGAATAAAAAGTTGAAGTTTTTAGTAAAATTATATTTTATTTATTTATATAAATAAAATATAATTATGAGCTACAAATATTTGATGCACACGCAATGTACATGCTTTAAAGGCTAGTAATGTGACACCCCTCACCCGGCTACAACGTAAATGTAGCAAGATACATGTCACACTTACAATTTGAAAGATCTTATCTTATTTTACTTTATTCCTTTAAAAATTTTATTCTCATTATAGTTTAATATCAATTATCTTTCTATGAAGAAACCAGTAGAGTTTCCCCTGTTTTTATTACTATTTGGCGTATTTCACTGTTCACCTGTTTGAAATTCAACAATATTTTCAAAATAAAATCTCATCATTTCATGCATCATCTTTATATTTCAATTCCATATTCAAATCTATACAATTTCATTCATATCCATTTCCATACATTTCCATTCATGCTCAACTCATATATGAAAATTTTCAATCTTCATTAATTTTCATGATATACAATTTCATCACATATGAACTAACCGATTTATTAATTTACATCACATACCTATTAATTACATTTTCATAATCTATATTACAATACTATAATTAAGCATTTTATACAATATACAAATTATGACCTATATGGGCCCTATCTACATGCATTGCTGAGGAGGTGACAACCTTGAATACTTCAGACACTTCTGCAGATCTGGACTTCAAAATCTCAGTCTAATATCCATTGGGTTTTGCCTTCAGTACCTGCGCGAAGGAAACAAATCCATCGCACTAAGCATTTCTGCTTAGTGGTGCAATAATATAACAAGAAATAATGTATACAAATAAAGAAAGAATCAAGCATTCTAAATATTCAAGTATTAATTTCATTTAAAATGACATTTCTAGTATTAACTATCTTATATGCTAATTCGTTCCTCTTTGGAAGTATTGAGTTTATAGCCTTACAATAATAATATTCAATATACATTTTATTCTAGGAGTATTGTATTTGAGATCTCTCTACGATTCTGCAAATTGTATTTTTGTTATGTTTCTATTACTAATCTCTTTTTTTCACATTTTATTTAATACTTTCTAATGCTTTTAATTGCTAATATGCTTAAATAATTTCAATAATTTACACTGCCCAGGTAACCTATGACAGGCTGACTAAATTGGATAACGGGTCGTTAGCACTGGACACTATGGTGCCTTGGACCGTCATACCATGGGACGAGAAACGTCAATCACGTATGCAGTCAGTATCGCTAAAAAGCCATGATAACACATAATCGGGCATAAAAGTCATGAGTGCGGGTATAAAGCCATGAGTGCAGGCATAAAGCCATGAATACAGGCATAAAGCCTTTCGCAATACTGCTGAAACAATACCCTATTGGCATGTCAATCTATCCAATCAAACACACGTGTCTAGGCAATACATGGGCACATAGTACCATTAAGTGTTCATAAGTTTCATTATTTCATTATAGGTTCTAATTATACTTTCTAGCATTTTAATCTTTTTCATAATAGAAACATAAATCTCTAAGTTTAATATTTACATAATTTATGCATTCATCGTAATTTATATTTTCATTATGTTATCCATAATGATCATAATTCAAAACAATGGTTCTCATGCACCATTATACTCAAAATACTTTTTCTTGTCCTTTCTCCCATAATGGGAACTAAAGTCTTATTTATACATTCATTTATTCATTGCCCTATTTATATAAATTATTATTCATATTCCAAATAGTCCATGAATATTTCATGGATTTCAAATTTAGATAAATTTTCCATAAATCTTAGTGTCACTCAAATTCAAAAATTTAAATCAACTATTTACATTATCTATATCTTAACCATTACAATAGCTTTCTAATTTATTATACCCTTTCCTATATCATTGGGGTCACTCAACTTCACCATTCACCATTTTGCCTACCACATCCTATATTAACAACTATAATGGTTCTTATAGTTTGTTTTTCTACTTTACATAATTTAGTGGTTACTATTCATTTAACCATTTCCATTCAAAGATTGACTTTTTTATTCATAATAGATTTGTTAAGCCTAAGTTAACCAATATACCACATTTTACATTTTGTTTTTGTTGGCATTGATTTCCAATACCATTTCAAAGCTTATTTTATGTTATTCAAAATTTTCAGATTTCATACCTTAAGTTTACTGTTCCATTGGTCTAAACTAAAGTGAGAATTTGGCAAACTTTTCTTCATCAAAGTTGTTCCTTTATGTGTCTTCTTTAATTTCCTTTCTGAATCACTCCATTTGGAGTTTTCTAGCTCAAGTTATGGTCATTCTACCATAACTGGCCGGATTGACCTGTATCCAGAATCTCTAGGCAATCCTGGTTCTGCTAGATTTAGTATCTTGACTTTGGTGAACAATTCCATAAAGTTCTGGTCAAAATTTGGAATTATATTCTTCATGAAAGTTATTCTAAATTGTCTAATCTTTCCATTGATATAAAATTTAGGTCATTTGGACATTTCTACACTGAGTTATGACCATTTGAACAAATACTATTCATTTGGTCAATTTCCAGGACCTGCAGGTTGGTTACCCAGATTTGGTCAATTTTTAGGGTATCTTAAGTTTATTTTCCGGGCAAGGTTTCTTCATCAAAGTTGTGACATTATATGTCTAGTTTTATGTCCAATTGGCCTTGCACCAATTGAACCTACACAACTCAAGTTACAGCTGCTTAAACTTGCTGGACTCACATCCAGACCTGCAGGTCCTACGAGGCAGCATACCCAACCTCAAATCCAAAGCCATAATTCACTTCAATTCCTCATCAAACACAACCAAATGGTCACTAATTGACCATTAGGGCTTCCATTTACCAACACATGAGCAAAACCCTAACTTCATGCCTCAAACCCTAGTTTTCAAATCAATTAAACATACTAATTCATTATCACTCTACATATATACTTTAAACACCACCTCTAATCCACTTTAATCCATCAAAATAATCAGAACTACTTCCCCCCATAAAGCTGCCAAAATTTGTAGAGGCCCAAACATGCACATATTTATTCAATTTTCTCAATTTCCTAGCATAAATAATGTTACTAGCACAAAATCTAAAGAAAAAGAGAAGAAATAAGCACTAACCTCAACTTTAGCTATCCTAAACTTGTTAAATCTTCTTAATTTCCTTTTCAAATTGCTGCCTAGAGGTAATCTAACGTGTGAAGAGAAGTTTTAATGAAGAAAGGTTAGGGTTTTATGGTGAAAAGGTGAGGTTTGGCAAGAGAGAGAGAGGAAAGCTCTTCAATGGTGAAGAGAAAAGAGTGGCTGCCGAAAATGGGAAAGAAGATGAGCAGAATTTTGTCATTTTTATCTTCTTTTAAGTTGCTTGGTTAATTCCCATTGGTTAGAAATTTAATTTTATTCATTTATGACATCATGCTTATGTCATAAATCAAATTAAACTTTATTTTCTTTTCTTTTCTTTTCTACTCATTTTCAATTTAATTTTCATCACTTTTTATTCTTATTTTATGTCATATAATTTATTTACTTATCATATCTGAAGACGAAATGACCAAAATGCCCTTCGTTTTGCTTAACAGACTAAAATTTTTTGTACCAATCTAAAAAATTTTTTAAGCATTTTCTTGGCATTCTAATGCCATCGAAACTTCAATGACCCTTCTCTAGAGTCTCAAAAATTATTTTATGAATTTTCTCCCAGGTTTAGGGCTCCTAGCTATGAAGACCGCAATTTTCCACTAGGTTACTCATCGCTAGGGCACCGGCTCATTTAACTTGTTTGTATTTTATTTCTAAAATTTTTTCTAAATTTTTCTTATTATTATTTGAGTTATTTGTGACTCCTTACTCTAATCTAAATATTTTTCCAGACGTTCTAGCTGTCTGGACCAACACCGATCACCAGAATAGTTGAATGTACGGAATTGCTACAGTGAGGGTGTTACAAGTAATTAATAAATGAGTAACTCTTTGCTCATCTGCCTCATGTGAGGATCAATCATTTTTGTCTCCTAATGCTCAAAACCTCAAGCACACATTATCATTATTAGTTCATCTTACACTAGTTAAGTTGTACCCACTAAGTTAGTGAACCTATGAACTTCAACCTCAAAGATATTAGGTACTCATTACCATTATTGGCCTCTAAAGTGTTCATATACCCACAACATTTTATGCTTAAAAATCACTTCTAAAAGATGTCTTAAACCAAATACATCATCCCTATGTATCCATAGCCGATAATATAAATGTTTAAAATTTCTTAAGTGATTGCCTTAGTGGAGAGTCATGATTTAATTTCTAAAGCCACATGATTTGTCAACATGATTGTTTAATTGGAAGATTTTTTAGTCGACTTTATTATTATTAGGTCTCACTTTGCACATTAATCATTTTTGTATGCATATCCAATATACATTTATAAACCTACATATCTCATACATAAATTCATAAACGGTAATGTAAAAGGCATGATTATGGACTTTTCTACGGAACTCTAATCCCAACTATTAGGATTAGAGTTAATGGCTTTCCTTGATTGTCATGCATCTATGTAATCACAAGCAAAAGGAATTCACACTTGAAGTCTTGTGCTCTCACGAGTTCCATCAATGATTTTGCCTTCTTTCTTCTTATAGCTTCCACCAATGCCATTTACATAATGTATCTCGATGCAAAATGGGGTAGCTCTAATACCAATTGAAGGCAACACTTACGCTATGGAAATTTTAAAGTTTTAATTTTACCTAGGTTGCATGCACCTCATATATAAACCTTTTTAAGCGGCTATTATAAAAAACACAAAAGTTATAACATTTGTAATCACAACAAGTCATCAAGCCCATTTTTCAATTTAGAAAACAAAACTAAAAACACTTAAATAAAGTTTAAACAATTGGCCAAAGGGACATTGAATCACTATTCAACCTTCTTTTCCGAGAAGTAAGGTCGCCAATCGTATACCCTCTTGACCGTCCATATGAGCTAATGATAAAGAAGATTGAACCACTTAAATCGTTTACCCTTGATGCATCCTCACTAGTGTCAACCAATCAAGCATAAGGGGTTTTAAGTACTCTTAATTTTACAAGGGTAATTGAATATACAATTTCTTCAATTTCTTTAATTTCTAATTCCAAAGTAGCAACTTTTAAGTTTAGCATAGGAAGAAACTTGAAGCCTTAACAATGGAGGTTGAGAGAAAACTCAACAAAGAAGATGAAGAAATATTTAAAAGAATACTTTTTGCATATGGGTTTCTAGCTTTTATACTTTAGGGATAGGAAAATCCCTAAAGTGGGAGAAATCTCTAACTTTTGAAGATTTATAATCCTTAAGTTGAGTTAGTAGAGAATGAGTATTCTCCTCTAAGGAGACAAAATTGACACTTGTCAAAAAGGTTTTAACTTCTTATCTCCTTTCCATCAAGTTAATTAATTAATTAATAAGTCATCATCTTATAATGACACATGACATCACATGTCACATGATTTTAAAACCCACTAAATCATCTTCTCTTTCAATGACATGCCCCATGTATCATTTGCCTAGGTTTAGCATGCCCCATGTCATGGTCACATATCCTAAGCAACACTTGTATTGGGCTATACCATGCCCTATGCTATTGCTTGCACACCCCACATAACACTTGCACTAGGCTGTAACATGGCCCATGCTACCTCTCATGCAATTTTCAACTAGCTAGTCCTTTCTTTCTTTTTACTTAATTCTTTGAATCTAGTTTTAAGTTATGATAAGGACTTTTGCAATCTCATTGCAAAACTAATTTCAATAATTTAATTAAATAATCAAATTAATTATGTCTTGATTACATAAGTTCTACTGTCTGTGATTTCTTAGGTTTATAGAAATGAGAATGATATTAACTTTTGATATCATTAGAACTCTTTTTATACCTAGGTGAAATTGCTTTTTCACTCCTAGTTTTCATAAATTATAATTGGCATCTAGCATAGATGTCATGACTATCCAACTAGTGATGAATGAAATTCACCCATTCCTTAGAACATTGATCATATGCATAACATGCACTAAAGTCTCTCAATTATAAAATCCCAAATCAAGCTAGGGTCGTGGTTCATGTTGAACCCTAATTGCTTCTAAGCATATGCCCTTATCTTAATTTTAATTCTTAATTAATGAGACTTCCCATCAAAAACTCTTTTTTTACTAAGTCTATCTGTCTTGGCTAAGAGCCTTGTGAAGGAGCGGAAGCATGGTAATCAGTGTATTGGAGCATTAAATTTCAAAATTTTTCTTCTAGGGTTTCATGCATCATGCCACATCTCTTATGTGCCTAATTAATTTCAATGCTCAATTGCATATTAAAACCCTTTTAATATACATTAATATCTTCATTTGCCATTTAAGATTGTGAATTAACAAATTAATTCAATTAAACCCTAATTTGAAAGAGGAATTTGGGCATTAATCTCTTTGATGCACTATGGATGCAATTGACACCTTTAGGAAGCTCCTAGGACCCCAAGTGTTGTCCCTCTAGCTTGTCCACACCAAGATCATCAATGGACAGCCCCTAATTTTGCTTGTTAAGCCTTGCCAACCAATTATAATTTGGGGTTTTGCTTTTAGAAATGTTATATGTGTGTATAGGACACTAGAAATAATTCCTAGCAATTTTAATTCAAAGGGAATGGAGTGATTCTCTTTGAATTGATGAGAAAGCAAGAAGAGGAGATGAAGAACCCTTTGTGCCATCACACATGAGAGAAGGAGAGGTAGGTTTTGTTTATTCTTTCTTTCCCTTTTATAATTAGGTCAAATAATCACTTAAACCCTTTGTCACATGTCACCACCACATTGCATCTTATTTTTAATTGACTTAATCACAATAAGCCAAGTGTCAAAGCTAGACTTAATCTTGACTTTGATCATCTTACATGATAGGAAGACAAATGGCAAGTTTATATGGTGCCATGTGTCACCATCTCATGGTGCCACATGTTGCCATGTGAAATGACCAAATTACCCTTATGTTCTAATTTTGAGTTCTCAACCCAAAATCATTATTTCTCCTCTTCCAATCAATTTATATCAAATATAAATTAATTAATTAATCTCCATTAATTAATTTCTCACAATTAAATTCATATTTAAACACTTTAAATATAAATTTAACTTTTACTATACATCCAATAACCTAGATTTGGTTTCAAGCTATGCTAGGGACTTTGCAATCTCATTGCAAACCAAACCTATTTAATTAATCAATTAAATCACATTTTACTTGGTGATTAACTTATGTATGTGTGTGACACACTAGGCTCATCACTAATTGGCAATGAGATATGATATTAACTTTTAATATTATCAGAACTCTTTCTTACCATAAATGATTTCTCTAAATCATTTTAGGCATCTCATAGACCATGGCAAACACGTAGCATAGTGTGCCATGCCACCCAATCAGTAATAAGGAATACCTTAAATGAACCTATAATCATATGTTATCATACACTAGAATCTCTCTATTATAAAATCCTAATTCGAGCTGGAGTCATGGTTAATGTCAAACTCCATTTTCTTTGAACATTATGTTTTCTTTTAATTCCAGTTCTTGATTAATTAGATTTTCTTGTCAAAAACTCTTTTCTAACTAAATCTGTCTGTCCTGGCCAAGAACTTGAAATATCAAGAACAATTAAATGAACGTAGGATTTTATCCCTATTTACTTAGGGTAACAGATTCCATCTTGATTAACACCTATCTCCATATATAACTAGTAGGAGCCAACACATGCCCATATACCCATACACAGTACAAGTATGAAAGCAGTATCAAACTCAAACCTCCTATATACAAGATAACTGTGTTATCTTAGGTCTAAAGATTATATGCAATGATATGATTTATGACAATGCATTGACAAGAGTAAACTCCATGTGCTTATCATAAGCATCACTAGTTCAGCCTACTTATCATGTATAAGTGCCTATCATGTTTGTTGTGTGGCATGAGACTCACCACTCTATCTTCTTTATATATCATATAAATACCTTGGGAACAAACATGATTACAATCTTTCTGGATAAGTCATGTCCTTTGTGAAGTATCCTCAATTGTGGACCAATTTATGATACTTTGTGCTAGAAATACTGTCACTCATATTCTTAACAACTTAAGAATAGAATTTCTAACAAAATATCAATGGACCTTTTCTATTACACATAAATATATTATGTAAATAGAAAAGTGAAATTGCCTTTTATTAATAAAATATGTACAAGATACATACTAAATGATATGCTTTAAGGCATACTACTAACACCTTAATTATCAAGAATAGTTAAGATAGCATAAGAATTTCTCCCTATTTACTTAGGGTAATAGATTTTATCTTGACTAGCCCCTATCCCCATATACAACTAGTTAGAGCTAGCACATGCTCGTACACCTATATATAGTCCAAGCATGTAAGTGGTATCAAACTCAAATACAAGATAATCGTGTCATTTTAGGTCAAGGGACTATATGCACTATTATGATTTAGATGACAATCATAATGTTATATGGCATGAGGCACATCATTCCACTTTCATTAATATCCTATACTAATTTGTGGAAACAAATAGAGGTGATAATCTAGTCGGATAGATCATGTCCAACAAAGTATCCTCGATTGTGAATTGTTATTTATAGCACTTGTATCGGATAGTTCCATTACTCATATTCTCAATTGTTTAAGAATGGAACTTCCAACAATGAGCTAAAGGATATGTTTATTTAAACATAAACATTTTAAGTTAAATTAAATATTAAAGCCATTATGGAAATATGGTTTACAATATACAACACATGGTATTACTTTAGGGCATACCACTAACAAGTGGAAATAGTAAACACAAAGCATTTCCAGATCCCAAAAGTTATGATTTAAATCTCTATTGCTTTCTTAGAGAGAGAATTTAGTTGCATGTTTTTGTTGCAAGGATGCTTCTGAAATTCCATTAGCTATAACTAAGTTTAGTTTGTAGTTATACACATATGTTATAACACCCTCACTTTAGCTAGTCCGCACATTCAACTGTTTCGGTGACTAATGTCAGTCCGGATAGTTAGAATGTCTGAAACTACAATTAAATGATAGTGAGGAAGCATAAAATGATGGAATAAATGATAAGAAAATACAAGAAAAATTAAGAGAAAAATAAAAGAGATGAAATGTAATTAGGTTAAATGAGCCAGAACCATAACGATGGGTGACCGCACTGGGACGTTACAACGAAGACAGTTGTCGACCCCAAAACCATGGGGAAACCCTAGAAAATATTTTTAAGACTTAATTAAAAGTCTACTGAGATATAATTGACATTAAAAATGTTAATGAAAATTTAGTAAATTGGTACAAACGAAAACGAAAATTTAAGAAATCGGCGGATCAGGAATTAAATCGGTATTATCGAAAAAGTCTGAATATGACCCGAAGAGAGGCATTTTGGTCATTTGACACCTAGAGTTAACTTTTGACCTAAATGTACATTAAAAATAAGTGACACTAAAATTTTGAAAAAGCCATAAAAATAAGAAATTTTACACATAATGTAATTAAAGGAATTATGGGGGATTAATTGAAATATTAATAAGTGTAATTATTATAACATTAAACTATACTTAATAGAGGTATATAAGGCAGATAGGATAAGAGATCAACCACTTCATCATGTTTTTCCCATTTTCATTTCCCTTAGCCGAATTGAGTTCTTCCCATTTTCCTCCATGTCCGGCCACCATGCAAAGCCCCAATCCACCATGTTCAAGCCATGATTCTTGCAACTTCCTTCACTAAACTTTGTCCACACTTCTTGTGAAAGATATAGGCAGTAAAAAGAAAAGAATTTGGGAAGTTTTATAAAGCTCAAGAAAAGGTTAGTGTCCATTTTCCCTTCCTTGCTTAATTAAACTTTGAATTAATGTTATGATGAGTTGAATTGTTGAGAAAATTGAAGAATTGGATAGTAATTGTTGAGCTTCAATTTTGGTAGCCATGGAAACTAAGGGAGCTTGAATTATTTTTACATGTAAAGGATGGTAAATGATGTTAATTTAGGCAATTAGATGTGTTAGCAAATTTATTCATGTGTATGTAATGAGTTAATGATTTGAAGTAGGGTTTTGATTGACTATTGAAAACTTAGGCAATTGAGCTTGAATTCAGCAGCCTTGATGAATTTAGGGGATTAATAATTTCATGAATTTGAAGTTGAATTATGGTGTTGATGGATTAGTGAAAGTGTATTATATGCTGCTAGTTGAAGTTACAAGCATTAGCTAATTGTTTTCATGTATATATTATTGACTTGCACCATTTGAATTAGGGTTTTGTATTGAATATTGAGAACTTTTGTAAACTGCTGGGAATTGAACAAAATGAGATTTGATGAATGATATTAGAAGTGCCATGAATGCAGAATTATAGTTTGGGAGAAGGAGGAATGAAAATTGGAAGTGGAATTTTTATGTAGGTTGTGCATTTGTTGAAAACAGTGTGTTTTGAGCCATAACCTAAATTGTGTGACCCCAATTGGTATGAGGCTAATTGGAGGTAAAACTAGACCTATAATGCACCAACTGTCATGTAGAAACCATGCCAAAATTCTACCTAAAAAGTGACCTCAAAACTGATCTAATCCAGATTGCCAAAATGTAAACCCAGAATTTTGACCAAATGAACAGTATTCATTCATTTGGACATATCTCACTGTAGACAGGTCCAAATGACCTGAAATTTATACTATTGGAAATTTAGACATAGGGCTACAACTTTTGTGAAGATCACATAGCCCATAAATGTCATTAACCAAGTCAAATTACTTGCCCAATTTGGGGTACCAAATATGTCCAGAATTGAAATTGACCAGAATTTGCTAAACAAATGCAATCTGTCCAGCTTTGATAAAAAGACCATAACTTGGTCCATAGAACTCCAAATGACATGAAATTAGTGCCAAAATTTCAATAAGACATAGACCTACAATATTGCTATTTTGACCATAACCCAGAAATCAAGGAAATTAGGTCATTTAGCTAGGTCAAGATAGCATACAAAAAGTTGAGAAATTGAAATAAAGTGCAATAAGCTTTGAAATGAAATTGGCATTAAATGCCAACATATGTGGAATGTAAAATGTGACATGTTGGTGACATAAAAACCAACTTACCTATTGTGTATGAAAAGTCAACATTTTGGTTGACTAGTGAAATGAATAGTAACCAATAAAATAAAATACAAAGAATTAAACATTAAACTTTGTAATATACTCTAGTATTTCCTAGTATGATTGGTTTGGATAGGTTGGTATGCCAATAGGGTTCTGATAGCAGTACTGCATATGGCTTCATATCATTCTGTGTTTTATGGCCTATTATGCCATTCTGCGATATAATAGCCTGTGGCTATTCTGATTATGTTGATATGCTTGGCCTTGTGCCCAATGACTTTTATGGCTTAATAGTCATTCTGTCTGAACACTGGGAGACACTATGTGACCTATAGTGTGATGGCTCGAGGTACTTGGTACCCAGTACCATTTTATCCGTTTATCCATTTTGGTCAGTTGTTAAGTTACTTGGGCAACTAAATTCAGTCTTAATAAATTATTACCAAATAAAGACATAAAAAGTATTAAATTAATAATCTTACTAAAGATTACTGAAATATTAGTCTGCAAAAGATATTGACATCAAAATTGCATAAACATTTATTTTATTTTATTTTATTTTAGTTTATTTCTATTTTATTATTGGCACCACTAAGTAGCATTGCTTAGCGTGTCGCTTTTTGCTATACGTAGGTACTAGAGACATAGCTGGGGAGCTCAGCAGACCTCAGGCCAAGTGATTAGATAGATCTGCAGGAGTCCAGAGTCACCTACACCACAGTGCATACTTGGTAGGATATTAGGTGCATTTTGTATTTTGTATTTTGTAGTAGAATTGGGCTTTACCATGTACCTTGTAAATTTATGAAATTTAAAGTTTATGTAAATATCTGTATATTTTGTAATTAAATAAAATTTGGGTATTTCTTTATGTATTTGAGATTATTATGGTATGAACAAAATTGAGGAAGTAATGTGAATGAAATATTGAGATTATGATAAACTGTTGAGACTTCTGAGAAATTTTGAGATTGTGTTGAGATAAATTGAGTTTGAGAATTTGAGTATTATTTTGGAATTATTTTTAACAAGTTATGAAGAACTATTTTTCCAAATTATAGCTGGCACTCTGCCGGATTTTCTTTAAAATATGTGGAAACTCAAATTAAGTAAGGTTTTAAATAATAATGTAAAATGATAGAAATTTCTTACAAAAGCTATCTGAATTGCTAAAATGAGTATATAGAAAATATAATAAGATAAGATACGGTGCTCCAGCGCTCTGTGTGACACGCTTTGCTCGGTTACACTATAGACAGGTGAGGGGTGTTACATATGCTGTTATCATTGGTTAGAAAAAAGGCTGAAGTTATTTGAGATCTAGTGCAATAATGCAAAGATGTGTATTGGTTATTTTTTGCCATAATTTTCTAAAGCATTTTTAGGAATATTTTTCAAGCAGAGGTAAAGAAACAAGAATTACTTCTTAAATCATATCTAGAAAAAAGGGAATTGCTCTACCAAAAGGATAGTTGTCTTAAAAAGTTGTGCTTCCCAATCAAAAGTTTCGGTATCTGTTGAAACTTCTTAAGGACATACATTGTTAAGAAGGCTGAATAAATAGTATTTCTACATTATGAAATAACATTTTTTATACATTTGTTGAGTTAATATTGTGACACCCCTTACCCGTGTACAGTATACCCGAGTAAGTAATGCCACACGGTGTATCGGCACACTCTAATATACCTTAATTAATTTATATCATGCTTTTGCATATAATTTATGAAATATACTTTATTTAAGCCATTTAGCAAAATTTTTATTTATTTGAGGTTCCGAAAATTTTATAGAAAATTCGGCGGAGTACCGGCTAAAAATGGAGAAAACAGTTCTTCGAAACCTGTTAAAAACACTTCCAATAAACAAATTCATTCATTCTCAACTCCAATATCATCACAAAACTCAATATCAAGATTGTCGACACCATATTTTGGCCGATCCCTAGAATCAATAAAAAAATTCTTTTTGAACAAATTAATCACGCTTTCCAGCCTCTTTGATAGGCAAATCACATTTCCGATCTCTCCTCACAGAATTGAATCAATGCTAAGTCCTCACATTCATTAAAGCCTCACCGATCTCTCAAAATCATTTTACCGACCTCAAACCCGATGTCGGATTTCCTGACTGCAAGAATATTCCTGATCTCTGTTGATAAATGAAATGAACTGGCACTAGATCTTTTCCTACCAGTTTTATTGCCGACCTCCTTTCCGAAAGTTTAAGAGCTAAAGTTTTGGTTCGATTCCGATCTTAAGTGTTCGAGTTAAATTTTCAGTCAAGTTCTGTTCAGCATTTCTTCCCTACCGATCTCATGTTCAAAGTGCTTTCCGATCTCTCATACTTAGATTAATAATCACATTTAGTTTTTGTTTTGCTGTGCTCATACAATCAAATACTCAGACAAACAATGGTTTAAAATTTTCCGATCACAATCATTCATTGAACAAAAGGCATTTCATTTCATGTCATAATTTGTACAAGTTATTCTACCGGGGATCACCCCACCGATCTACATTTGATCACTCCCTCTCTCCCTCTCACCCTGGCTTCATCCTCACTGCCTTCATCATTGTCCTCGTGGAGCCACATCGCCATCCAAGAAAAGTCTTCTTCCGGGTAACGCCCCCGAGTGCGGCCAAGAGATCCTTGTGAGCCTTCACATAGGCCTCTGCCATTCCCGCCACCATCTCCTCATCCCTCTCCTAAAGCTCCTTGTCTTTCTCCTTAAGCTCCTTATCCTTCGACTCAAGTTCCTCTAAAAGTTGAGCGACCTGATCGGCTTCTATGGCGTGAAGCACCTCGACTTCCTTAAGAGCACGGTCACTCTCATCCAAAGCACGACTGCTCGCCAACCGGTCTTCATGGAGATTTGCCCTTCGCTCGACTTGAGATATATAATCCCGAGCGGATGAGAGTTGGGATCGGAGGGAATCCACCTCCTGATTCTTCTTCCCGATCTCCTTACCCAGGCGCTGAATCCTTTCCCGGATCATGGTCTGGTTCACCAGACACTCCACGTTTAAGCTCATGGTCCGAGTCAATATGTCGTCGAGACCATTCTGGGATAGCTCGTCCCGATCCTCCGAAAGAAGATGGTAGACCCGTGACTTTGGCGAAATCGTAGTTCTCCTCGATACCGATTATTCCTCAAGCAATGATCAAGATTTGAGCGCCCGAGAAGAGGTCCTCCCGTGCTTGAGTAGGCCCCCTTCCCCGCTTGGAACAATCGCAAGAGTCGGAGGTCGCTCCTCCGATCTAGGAGGAGATCGGTAGCTTCAAGTGGTCGGCGGACCAAGGTTGGGGAGGATCACTTTGTATCTCCTGTGTTCGTGACCGGCGCTTGGAGTCGCTCAACGCTTTATCTCCTTTATCTTCCGAGATCTCTCTCCTTCTTCCGCTTTCCTTGAACCTCACCACCCGCCATACCGCACAAAGAAAAGGTTAGTGAGATCGCTAAGGTCCCGAGATCCGAGGTATAGAAAATACCGATGCCGAGGTTAGAGAGCGGAAGTTCGCGGTCTTGGCCAAAGGAGCACCGAACAAATTAATGGTGCACTTCTAGCCACCGAATCCAAACAAGAATACTTTTTAGTGGCAGCCTCACTCTTCGATCCATCACTATCAAACTTTCCTCTTCGCTCGTAATATGGTTCGAAGCAAGGGTCCCCGGTACCACCACCGCTGGGAAGTCCTCAAAGCGGCTCTGATCTTTGCTCCTCACAATGAAGAAACGATTCTTCCAGCCTTAAGAGACGAGGCGATCGAAAAGAGCTCGCAATTAGGCTTCACCAAAGAACCAAAGGGTCATCGCCCTTTCGTGAGTTAGCCGGGCAGCTTGGCGAACACTTTAGCCGTAGGTCCGATTCCCTTAGCTCGCATAGACCCTGAAAGCTACCAAGATCCGCCACGAGTTGGGGTGAATTTGAACAATGGATGCTCGTGAAGTTTTAGGACTTCCTTATAGAAATCGCTCAGAGGGAACCTCGCATCGCCTTTAATCGTTTCCTCATATACCATAACCCCGCTGCTCTTCAAAGAAGTGATCGACACGGTCGCCATGGCACTTGATTAGCTCGAACGAATCAGACAAATATTGTATTCTTGAACAAACGATCGCAGAGCGGATTCTCAAGAACCGACTAAGCTCGCTTATGGGAAGGGTCTTCTCTGAAGAAGGGCGCCAGACGCTTTAATGGTACGACCCGCCCGACTCGAGCAGGACCCTAAGGGGTCCAGTTGCGCGCTTGGTTCGATCGCTTCTTCTTCATCGACGATGACCAAGAGAACTCAATGGAAGGAGGGCTCACGCCTCTCGACCTTCGCACCGCCATTTTCAAAAGAAACAAAGAACTTAAACAAAAAAGAAGATCAAAGTCCTTACCAGAGTCTAATCGGCGCTGAGAAACCGGAGAAAATGAGAGAACTTCAAGCTATGAGCAGAGATCAAAATGAAATGAGAGAACAACCGCTAACCCTCCCGCCCCTATTTATACTAGTCCGAGCATTTAATGCTCGCGAGGTTCTAGGCAACGATCGATTGGTGGGATTGGACAAATGCTTTGACACTTTTCTCAAACATCCGAATGTTCTCGAGATCTTAATCGAGATCGCATAATGAGTTAAACATTTTAAAATAAGGAATCGCTTAAGTGTCATTCGTAAAGAACCAGATCGGATAAACACAGAGAGATCGGAAAATAATCAATGCAAAAATAAGATGATAACCGACAAAATAAAGTCTTTATTCTCAAAAGATCGGATTACATCATTTGGGCGATCTCTAGGATCGGACACAATAAAGGTCTAGCTACATCATGTGGCCGATCTCTAGAGATCCGATTACATTGAAAATTACATCATTTGGACGATCTCTAGAGACCGTGAAAATCCTATCTCAAGAGGTCGATCTAAGGATCGCTTTATAACTTATCCCAAGGATACTCCCAGTGATCTAAGGATCGCTTTATAACTAATCCCAAGGATACTCCTGTGTGATCTAAGGATCGCTTATAATCGATCCCAAGGATATTGCCGACGGAAGCTTAATCCGTTTAACACCCAATGTGGATCGAATCGCCGAACACTCAATGTGATGAGAAGCCGAATGAACTCGCTTGAGCAACTCGAGATCGGTACAACCAAGCCCGCAATACGGATCGGTCAAATCCAGCTTCTCTCACCATCGCCAATTAGGACCATCCAATCACCGGATCAGAATTTTCAATGAGGAATAGGAATTCCATCTAAGAGGATCAAAACCACGCTTGTAGCCTAACTTTCCCTAACAAATTAGAACCAAGAAACAAGGAGAAAGAGAGAAAATCGAATGAAGGAAATGCCACTATCAACAGGTATATATAGGGGAAAATGGGCATTTAATGTCGAGCGAAAACGGCTGACGCTTCAAAATCGAGATGTAATTAATGCTTGGACCGAATCCGCATCGATCAAGGGATAAAAGAGATCGAGATAGGAGATCGCATGAGAGATCTAATAGGAGCTAGGGAGGGATCAAGACAAAAAGAATAAGACAAATTCCAATAACCGCCGCCGAATCAGAGCCGAGGTAGTTAAAGCGCGGCGCACGAGATCTCCACCGCACGCCTAAGAATCGCCCGCACGCCGACAGTGCCGTGGTATGTCATGACAAATTCCAGACATCCCAATCTCCACCGCTGATCTCACTTGTAAGGATGAATCCGAACCCTTGGATCAAAAGAGAAGATGATAATACCAGCGCCACTCTCACTTCTCGATCGTCTGACAAGAGGATTCAAGACCGCTTGATTAAAAGAGGAAAAGGACAAATACTTTGAGAAGCGATCTCACCATTCGCTTTGATTCTCTTTAATTCCCGAACATCCGATCATGTACTTCAAAATCCCGACCCTCCATCTCCTCAAAATGAATCTCGACCTTCATGGGGAGCACCCGATTCCTATAAATACCGCATGAAAACTGCTCAAGGGGACAAAAAAATATAGGCAAGAGGTCGCTATTATCGTGGAGGAACTCAAACTTCATTCACTTTGT
This sequence comes from Hevea brasiliensis, assembly GCF_030052815.1. Lineage (NCBI taxonomy): Eukaryota > Viridiplantae > Streptophyta > Magnoliopsida > Malpighiales > Euphorbiaceae > Hevea > Hevea brasiliensis. The sequence goes on from NW_026614666.1 coordinate 29,650, forward strand.
TACTCATTGCTTTGTAGTGATTAAAAAGACTTTTGAAACTAGTTTTCAGGAGTGTTTTCTTGAAAAAGATTTTGAATATTGGAACTCTACATTTCCAGCTTGTTCATTATCCGTCATACTCTCATCATCTCTCGCTTTCCTTTCCTCTGCTCAAGCTCAACTTCCTTTCACCCGGTTCTTACCCTGCTACCTTTTAGCTAAAGCATCTCTGCTTCACGACGCATATCAACTCTCAGCCGATCAATCCGCCATCACCGCTACCACTTCACAGCTTATTTCAATATATTTGGCTCTCACTGTAAGAGTTCACACTCATCACTTACGCTTGTTTCCTCGCACTTCCTTTGTTCTTCATACATCCGCAACTTTCTTCAAGGGTATTTTGTACAAGAGAACCCAAGAGAAAATATTGTTATAAGAGTTCATGTTACTGCTTTATTAAGCGCCTACGCTTATTTCCCGTGATTTTCCTTGTTCTTCTTACATCTAGACCATTTCTCGCACAAGCAATCCCAAAGAAAGTCACTCTCAAATCATTTTTTAGTGATCAGCCCATTTTATTGATCTCCGTCATTTCAAAACCAGCTTTTCTAACTCTTTGTAGTATGTAAATGGTTGGGTAAACGAGGTAGTCGCAACTTAGAGGTCTCCTTTAAAAGAGGACCCGAATAACACGTGAAGATAGCCGAACTATTAGGCCGACGAAACAAAGAATTCGACAAAGATGTCATGAAATGGAATAAGACCAAAGTAAACTAAACAGAGTGGATCGGTCATTAATAGATATTGGTAAAATGACTACATGAAAAGGTCAGAATCAAGTCTAGTGTTCCCTGCTCAGCCACAGGATATCCATAAACCTTATCCCTGCATTTTTGAAGGTCGAATTTTAGTTTTAGGTTCTTAAGACCCGTAGCTGTGGTTAAATTTTTAAAGGTCTGAAAAGTCTTTGTCCGAGTCTCATCAAAATAGAAGGGGTCAAGAGTCCTTATCCTATCCTTGCCTAAAAGTTTTAAGTCAACTCTAAAGGAGATCGGAGGAGGGTTCTTATCCTGCCTCCTTCAAAATTTTGATAAACATTAAGTAGGGATCTAAGAGAGTTCTTATCCGGTCTCAACTCAAAACATTAACGAATAACTCTAAAGGAGATCTGAGGAGGGTTCTTATCCGGTCTCCTCTCAAAATTTTAATAAATAACTCTAAAGGAGATCTGAGGAGGGTTCTTATCCTGGCCTCCTCTCAAAATTTTAATAAATAACTCTAAAGGAGATCTGAGGAGGGTTCTTATCCTGTCTCCTCCCAAAATTTTAATAAATAACTTAAAAGAGATCTGAGGAGGATTCTTATCCTGGCCTCCCTTCAAAATTTTAATAAACATTAAATAGGGATCTGAGGAGAGTTCTTATCCTGGCCTCAACCTCAAATTTTAATAAACATCCGAAAGAGATCTGAGGAGAGTTCTTATCCTGGCCTCATCCTCAAAACTTCAAATAAATAACTTAAAAGAGACCTGAGGAGGGTTCTTATCCGGTCTCCTCAAAATTTTAATGAACAACTTAAAAAGATCTGAGGAGAGTTCTTATCCGATTCTCACACCCGCTCACTAAGGTTGTCTCATTTACTTATGTATCCGTGATCCAAATTTAGTGAAAATCAAACATTCCTTCTACCAAAAGGATTAACATTGCCGCCTAAGCCCTTCTAACTAATTTGTAAAGGACGCAGATTAAATCTACTTACCCTTATTAAGGGACGAGGTGGGGTGCCTAACACCTTCCCCACCCGCTACTTTAATTCCTAACTTAGAATCTCTGCTTTGAAGTGGTTTCATTTTTAATTTAACTTCTCAAATGGTTTTCTTAGTTTCCTCAAAACTAAGGTGGCGACTCTCACTTTTTCCCACTTCGTGAGTGATCGTCCAAGCACCGCAAAATCCCATCATGCGATACTTGGCGACTACTGGGACGAACAGGGACCCAACCCCAGTCGAGAGGCCCAAAAGTAGGCTTAATTGTTGTAAGATCAAATTATATTTAGAGGGGCTCACTCGGCGATGTCTCATATGCTAATTATAATTGCTACTAACTATTTTGTTTTGCCTGTTCTATCTCTTACAAAGGTTTCTTCATTTCAAAAAGAAAAAGGAAAAAATGGAAAATAAAATCCCTCGAATTGGGAAGAGGTAAAGGTGTCCCTTCACACACTGAACACTCACACAATGTCCTCACACACTATGGTCCTAACCCGGGCTTTCTTACCCTTTTATGAAAGTAGGAGGGATTCATGTAGCGGTACCAGTGGGTTTTACCCCGTTAGTATCCGTGAAGGCTTCTGCTCAAATTGAAACTCGTTCTATTTACCGTGATACCCGTGGAATTTTCCCGACAATATCATGGGGGTAGAATGGGGCTCTACTGTTTACAGTAGGGGCAATTTGGGAACCTGTGGCTATTAGAAAAATTAGATCCTGAGCTAAACCGTCACGATAGCTGAAAGCCGTAGTAAACTGCCTCATAAGATAGAACTATCCAGATAGGTAGCGCTACCCTGTTAGAGTCTCCTACTATAGGACAAAAGGGGCATACTTACTCTACCCTATTCTCGCTTTAATTTCCTTTTGTTTATTTCTTTTCATGGTAATTTTGAATCCTACTAAAACGCCTACACATTTTCCTACTTTGATAAATGTGTACGTGTTACCCTGTCAACAGTATGATTCAAAATTACCCTAATTTGTCTTACTAACAAATTCTCCCGCAGGCGTTACCAAACCGAGGGTCTGTAAAAGGATAGGCATCATTTTTTATCATGGCATCCTCGAGTCAGTCGGCAGAAAAGGCTCAGAATGCTAAACTTTGGTCCGACCGTTCATAGTCCGCACTTCGCAAAATGATGCTTCCGAGGCACTGTTAGCTCGCTACCTTCGCCAGATCCGACAAAATAGAGGTCAAAATGAACAACCTCGAGGGTATGTCTAATAGATGGAGGTTGCTTCCCACTGTGTCAAGGTACGCTTGAAGAGAAGTACTAAGGATTGCAACCTTAATGCAAGTCAAGGTCCAAATCCTCGCATTAAAAGCCATGTTGACGGTTTGGAATCCTGGCACGGAGTGTTCTCTTTCAATGACATTGATACGCCCCGCTATGGAGGAATATCGTGCATTGCCGGGATCCCATACTCATTGCGTAATCGGATCTACTTACACCTCGAGCATAGGCGCACTGAAACGGTTGGCACATATGTTGGGTTCTCCCGTAAGAAGTGAAGTCCAGAGAAACACCAAAGGGAACACGCATGGATGGTATTGACGACCTTGAGAAGCTGTTAGATCATTACCTCCAAGAGAAACAATGGGATCAAGCTTCCATGGCACTCGCCTTGGGAATCTATGGTCCGATCCTGCTCCCTGGCCATTGGGGATCATCACTAGCAGCAAAGGAGGTATTTTGGACAAGAGAAAGGCAGGATCAATCCGATACCGCAATCCTTGCCGAAACCTTGTTAACCCTAACTTACATCGCATAACAGGGAAAGGGTCCATTAAGTGTTGCTCTCGCTATTATACCGACTATCACCACATGTGTCCCGTGGAGACAAAAGGATTGACTTGGTACCTTGACCAGCCTCCCATTGAGAAGATGACCCGTTAGTGATCAGCCCAAGAATGAAAAACAAAGTATGGAACGGATTCTCGAAGTTTCAATAGCCATGATTACCGTTGGAGGAAGTCGTGGACGCCAAGCCAACCCGCCTTGATTGGTACAGAGGTATTCACGGTGTCCCTAATTGGAATAACCGCATACAAGTTACACTCCAAAGACCGTAATGAGGCGCTTTGGCTCAACACACCATGTTCAACATTAAAGAATACCACCAAGGTCACTTCTACCATGAGCTCAAGGAAGAAGAAGGGTTGAAAATGGCTCGCAAGTCCCGGGAAAACATCACTCTAATGGAGAGATCACCCAAAGGCCCGAGTGCCTCTGGACGACACCTTAAATGGAGAGCCGATAGGGACCAAGAACGCCTACCATAGAATTCAAGGACGACAACCTCGCCAAGACGCCCTATTAGAGGAAGCTAATAATCGCTCGTTGACTCGCTACAAAAGGCAAATACCAAAACTCACAACGCAAGAACGAATGACACAATTGGAGGACCAACAGTAAACTTAAGAGAAGGGTAAGAAAGCTCAAGGAAGAGGCAAGGGCCAAAGGATAGGGTTCAAGAGCAAGAGGTACAAAGTGGGAAAAAGAAAGAAACTCTCTCCAAGCCGAGGTCAAAGAAATGAAAGGGCGTAATAGTAAGCTTCAGAAAGGATGAAGTACCAAGAGGTACTCATGAAGAGTATAAACAGAAAACAAGAAGAAGAAGCTTGAATTAAAAGAACAGCACTCTCATCAACGACATCTTGAAAGAGTGTGCTAAAGAAAGGAAAGAGAAAGAGAAACAAGTCGCCTCTATCAAGGACTCAAAGAAAATGTGGACCACTGGAGAAGATGATAGCACAGGAAAAAAGGAACTATTACTCGAATCCGAGTATGCTCAAAGTGTTCGACCGCCAAGCAAGAAGAAAGGTTATATGAGTATCTCGTAAAATGTCATCTTATTATAAAGAATCTTCCAGAGCCTAGGCCAATGTAAAAATACGATGTGCAAATTACTCGCTTAATGAAGTGATTTTTGAACCATTGTTCAAAGAAAATTTGTGAATGAATAGTATGACTCCGTAGGAACTTCCTCGCTAGGGTTATGTGAAAATTGAAATGCGCTATATGGACAGTATCATAAATGCGCATTCAATCCCGCCATTCACGGCCGACTATCGAACGATGCCATGATAAAGTCGAGGCGATTATCCTTTGTAGATTCCAACTCGCTCTCAAATGCCATCAGATCCTTCGTCTGCATCAGACTTTTAGTTTTTTTGCAAAACTCAAATTCATTTAAATTTTTTTATCCTCACAGAAATCAATATTGATTCAAACAAGGCAAGTCCGACTAAGCACACGATCCAACCTAAGCGAGTGTACTTAACAAGATCTCGAACGAGGAAGATAATGGAAAATCAGAGCAAGTACAGAACCTACAAGGACAGTCTCCGAGTTGAAGGATCACTTTTCTCAAATTATGAGACTAATGAAGGAAATGTCTCAGAGCAAACCCGCTCGTAACCTAGCCCACCATTACCTCCTCCGCCTCCTACAACAAATGATCCTCAAGAAGCTTCAACCTCTTTACCTTTCGCCTCCCATTCCGACCGACAATCACTCACAATCCGGTGACCATAAATAATGACCCACCTTTTTCCTATTACCCTACTGCCTCAAATGCCGAGCCTCACCATTCAATCCCGATCCTCCAGCTTTACTCCACCCTCGCCTCCCGCTGGAGGAGTGTATCATGCGGTGGAAGGAGAACATAGGGCGAGAGAAAACGAGAAACTATCTCGCTCTAGAAGAAAGATTGAGAGCAATAGAAGGGTTGAACATGTATGGCTCAATGATGTCTCACACCGAGATTGGTGCCGATGTGGTGGTACCACCCAAATTCAAGATTCCCGATTTCGACAAATACAATGAAACTCAGATCCTCAGATCCACCGCAACCTACATTGCCAAAATGTCCGCTTTAACAGAAGACGATAGACTTCTCATTCACTTCTTTCACGAGAGCCTCCGAGCAGCTCCGAGATGGTGCATACAATTGGACAGAGCAAGTCGCACTCCGGAAGGACTTAGCCGATACCTTTCTTAAGCAAGATAAATTCAATTGTGATGCAGACCCACAAGGAGGGACCTCTAACCTGCACAGAAGACCGGAAGGTTTTAAGCAAGATGCCCAACGATGGAGGGAGAAGGTCAGTAAGTATATCCTCCAAGGATCGACAATGAACTCTGCTCCCTATTCATCGAAACATTGAAGGCTCCCTACTTCAACCTAATGATTGGCAATACCTCCAATAGCTTCTCAGATATCATCCAAGCCGGTGAGAGAATTGAAGCTAATCTGAGAATAGGAAGACTACAGAGTTGGTCAAAACCCCGTGAAGAAGCCCGCCAATTTTGGCAAGAAGAAGGAAGGTGATGTGCACTCACACCCGCCCAAATAATTACCCCCAATTTCCCCAAAATAACTACCGGCCATATTCCCCCTCTCATGGCCAAACCATCGCCAACATTCCACCTCCTTTCCCTAATTATCCACAACCACGCCCACAATACGCCCCACCTACAAATTTTCAACCAAGACCACCCCCTCTTCCAGCTCAACCACGACCACCACAAAATAACCCGATACCTCCAAGGAATCCCGATCCACCCCTTCCCTCCTCTCGTTGAAATATACCGATACCTTGTCAGATAAACCAAATCGCACTCCCCTTTAGACCCAATCCACCGCCATATCCTGTGGTATGATGCCACACTCGCTGTGAGTATCATGGAGGAGCACAAGGGCATTCAATCGACAATCGCGGGCACTCAGAGGGAGAGTGCACGCCTAATCCGAACGGGTGGTTGAAAATCGAGGGAAATGGTTCCTCCCCAATGTCACCTCAAACCCACCGCCCAACCACAATGCGCAAAGTGGTGTAAATATGATAGAGTCTAAAGGAGAGGGATCAACACCGGAAGTGGATGAGCTGGTTCCATACTTTGAGGAGATTTTTGCTATAGCAATGAGGGAAGGTTACCTTTCCCCTCAGGTAGCGGGAGCTGAGGAGGATACGGGGTGTCCTTATCACTGAGGGGCAAACACCACGAGCCGAGATTGTGAGGGGTTCAGCAAGAGGTCCGAACTTATTGTCTTTAAGGTTCCGAGATGTCGAAGAGGTCAAAGACTAAGGGGAAGTGAACACCACAAGATACAGTAATACCTCTACCTCCAAACCTGTAATCACCTTCTCACCCCTAGAGCCTCACCGCCAGAACTGCTATCCGAACTCCACCTCGCCTCCCATCACCAACACTCATGCCGTCCCTTGGAACTATAATTTCCAAGTTTTTACTCAGTGAGCGCTACAAAGACATCCGCTCCTAGTTCGCCTCGCCTCCGCACCACCAAAACCTTGTTTTGCTCCTCACGAGCATTTCAGATGACTTATGATGGACCTACCAAAGAACATCACTCCCCAAACCAGCCTCGGCCCGTTATTGCAACAAGATCCTCTCCACTGAACAAGAAGTCGAGTTTATAACTCAAGTGGAAGGTGTTACTGAACGAAGAAAGAGAGAAGAGGAAAGGGAAAGTAAAATGGGAGAGTCACAAAAACACTAAGAGGAGGTTGAGAAAGCAGGGAAGCAGAGCTGCTGAGCATAGAGAAGAGGAGGAGCCGCCGCCCAAATAATGAAACAGAGCGAGTATGACGTGGTGGAGCAATTGAGGAAAACCCCGCCCGAATATCATCAAGTATCATTGATCCCGAGCTCTAAGTCCACCGACAAGCCTTACAAAGAATCTCGATCAAGTTTGTGAACCCCGACATTACTCCGGCGCTTTGAGAAAATAGTAGGACAAATCCAGCATCCACTGTAGCCTTTTCTCAAGAAGAGGTAGATCCCGCAGCTTAGGGCACAATAAAGCTCGCATGTAACTGAAATGTAAAGGTCAGATAGTGGCCAAGGTCCTCATCGATAACGGATCACCTCAATGTACCGCTTAGCGCTACCTTGGCTAGATTGCCGCTGACTAATCGTACATACGCCAAAGTGCTATGGTGGTAAGAGCCTTTGACTAACAAGGAGAGAGGTGCTGGGAGACATTGACTTGCCAATCCAAGTCGGGCATGTACTTTCAATATCACGCTTCAAGTGATGAACATTGAGCCGCTTACACTATGTTGTTAGGGAGGCCGTGGATCCACTCGCACGTCGCTCCTTCGACTTTGCACCGTAAGATCAAATACATTAAGGACGGCAAAATCATCACTGAGGGGCGAAGAGGCCATACTGTCACCAAGCCGCAATCACTCCCTTATGTGGAAGCAAATGAGGAGTCATTGGAAAGTTCTTTCCGTGCCCTTGAATTGCAAGATACTGGAAGGAGGGGGCCATGGCTATGGTGGCCAAAGTAATGTCAAGAAGCGGTATGAAGAGGGTAAAGGCCTAGGCGCCACATTACAAGGGATTGTCGAGCCTATACCGCCATTCGTAAGATAGGCCGCTGTGGTTTGGGGTATGAGGAGGATGCCCTCGTGGATGGGCGATTCTCGATGAGAAAATGCTTCGGATCGCAGATTTGACCGTAAGATGGGAAAGGTGAAAGTAGTCCCGAGAATCACGGAAATCTTCACCAAACCGGCCATTCAACATCCGCAAGTACGTAAGAATCACCGATGATCCATCCATAGATGTCATCCAACCGATTCCTTGTATGAGGCCCTAGTTTCGCCAATGGTCAAGAGCAGAGCTTGACAACCGACAACGGAGGATATCCCCTGCACTCAATCTCGAGTAAAGTACCTCGTTATCTACACTTGATCACTTTGTCCATGGTGACAAGTGTAATATCAGAATGGACCTTTTCTTATGGCATTAATATTAATGAATTAATAGCGCATTTTTAATCCAATACTCTTTTTCTTTCCTTTTAATTCCATCCTTATAACATGTTCTATTCTTTATTCCTTCAGACAATTCATCAATTAACACCTAATAATCCAATAGACTCGTAAATTCCTCCGTTAATTTTGAAATCCCCATAACCGCCATTACTTCAAGTAATTCGAGGAAGACCTTACAGAGGAAAGCAATGAAAAGATGAACCCTCCTCGTGCCTTGTGAAGATGAAACGCGCACAATAAACTTAGGCTCTAAGAAGTAAAAAGGGAACTTAAGGTAGTGGAGAGTGAGGAATTGGGAGATATGATCGGTCCGCTAAGGAATTTCTCGACGATTTTCATGGAGCTATGACGATATGGTCGGTTTGGACCCTCGATAGTGACGCACAAGATTCCTTTAATTCCGTGAACGATCCCGTGAAGCGTAAATCGAGGAGAATGAATCCCGATACACCGCTCAAGGTTCGGATGAAGTCAAGAAACAAGATGACGCCGTTCTTAGAAGTGGTCAAATACCCCAATGGGTGGCTAACGCCGTTCCAGAATGAAGAAAGACGGAGAGTCGTGGTGTGCGTTGACTACCGGATCTTAATAAAGCTAGTTTGAAAGACGATTTCCTCTCCCCACATTGATGTGCTAGTTGACAATGCCGCGGGTTTGGGCAGATGTTCGTATTGATGGGGCATCGTGGTACAATCGATTCCGATGGACAAGGAAGACAAGGATAAAACCGCTTTATCACCCAATGGGGGTATTCTCGCTATCGGTCATGCCCTTCGGTTGAAGAATGCCGGCTACTTACCAGCGCAATGGTCACATTATTCCACGATATGATGCATAAAGAAGTGGAGGTGTATGTGGATGATATGATCATCAAATCCCGGGAGAGGAGAGCCACGCTCAGTGATAAGGAGGGTGTTTGAAAGGCTCAGAAATATCGCTGAAGTCGAACCCCGCTAAGTGCATATTCGAGCTAGATCGGGAAAATTGTTGGGATTCATAGTAAGCGAGAAAGGGATAGAAGTGGACCTGCATAAAGTTCGAGCTATTCAAGAAATGCCGCCCCAAAAACAGTAAAGGAGGTGCGCAGCTCGGGAAAGTTGAACTACATTTCGAGGTTTATTTCTAATCTCACCGCCAAAGCCGAGCCTATTTTCAGATTACATCCTAAGAACAACCCTACCCAATGGGATTCGATTGTCAAAAGGCTTTCGAGACAATCAAGCAAGATTTGTCAAATCCACCAAGATTGGTCCCACCTGTGGCAGAAGGCCTTTAATCTGCACTGGCACCAAATGTAATTCTATGGGGTGTGTTTTGGGGCAAGATGATAATTCCTACTAAAAGAGAGGGCCATTTATTACCCGAGCAAGAAGTTCAATGATTGTGAGTCAAGGTACTCCTTCTTAGAAAAGACTTGCTGCAAGTTAGCATGGACAAGAAATCGCCTCAAGCACTATATGTTGAATCACAAGACATGGCTTATCTCCGTGATGGATCCTATCGATACGTATTTGAAAGCCCATTCGTGCGGGAAGGATAGCCAAGTGGCAGGTTATACTCTCCCAATACGACATAGTCTACATGACCCAAAAGCGTGAAAGGTAGCGTGATTGCCGACCTCCTAGCGTAAAAACCCTATCCAGATTATGAAGCTCTAAATTTCGAAGTTCCCGATGAACATATTAATGAGGTAGACCGCAAAGAAGACGAGCCAACCGATGTATGGGAAATGTATTTTGATGGAGCAACAATTTATCAGAAATGGAATCGAGTCGCATTAGTATCCCTGACGGAAAACATTTCCCGATAGTCGCTAAATTGGGGTTTGACTGTACTCAACAATGTCGCAGAGTATGAAGCTTGTGTAATGGGTCTACATGCCGCTATAGAGATGAAAATCGAAAGTTGGAGGTGTACGGAGACTCATCCGATAATCTATCAAGTCAAGGGAGAATGGCAAACTAAGGATCCCAAGTTGATCCCATATCGTAAGTACTTACCGGAGTTGATCAAGAAATTCAAGAAATCTCTTTCACTCACCGAGTAGAGACAAGAATCAATTTGTCGATGCCTTAGCTACTCTAGCCGTTATGGCTCAAATCAAGAAGGGCGACGCTTTGCACGCTGAAGATTAAGGTAAGGGATGAGCCACCTATTGCTTCATGATTGAAGAAGAGCCCGACGGAAAGCCTTGGTATCATGACATCCTAGTCATCAGAGAACTGCAGAATCCCTTCAGGCAAGCAAAAATGAAAAGAAGATGATTCTGAGGTTAGCATTAGGTACTTTCCCAAAGGAGAAACCCTATACAAAAGAAGCTCCAACGGCGAATCGAGATGCGTAGATGCAAAAGAAGCAAAGAGAATCCTCTTTGAAACTCATGAGGGAAATTGTGCCACTCACGCCAATGGTCACATGATGACGGCAAATCATGCGACGTGGGTATTTTTGGACCACAATGGAAAAGGATTGCATCGAGTATTTCCTAGTGCCACAAGTGTCGATTTACGCAGATCCGATAAATGCCACCTCACAAGTCGCTCAATCTCGCCTCACCGTGGCCTTTTGCAATGTGGGGCATAGATGTGATTGGTCCCATCAATCCCAAGGCATCCAATGGGCACAGATTCATCCTTGTAGCCATCGACTATTTCTCCAAGTGGGTCGAGGCGACATCCTATGCTCACATCACGCAGAACACGCTTTCAAATTCTTCAAAACAATATCATCCGCCGCATGGTCTACCAATGAAATTGTCACCGATAATGCCAAGAACTTGAATGGTCCAAGATTCGTGAATTATGTGACCAATACAAAATCCGACACCTCAATTCCTCCCCATACCGCCCCTGCATGAATGGAGCGTGGAAGCCGCAAACAAAAACCTCAAGAGAATAATCCGGAAAATGACGGTCACATATAGGGATTGGCATGATATGCTTCTCACGCTCTTCACGCATACCGGACTTCCGTAAGAACCTCGACCGGCAACTCCATACTCACCGGTCTACGGATGGAAGTCAGATTGCCTATTGAGGTTGAAATCCCGCCCCTAAGGATTCTCAAGGAATCGTGATCGATGAGTCGAATGGATCCACCAAGGTTGGATCATTGAATTTGGATGAGAAAAGGTTAATGCAGCATGTCACGGACAATTATACCAGAGAAGAATGGCTGTGGCATTTGATAAAAATGTACGCACACGTGAATTCCAACCCGGGACCTAGTATCAAGAAAGTGTCACGAACCAAAACGACTTCTGGCAAGTGGTCACCAACCTATGAGGGACCCTATGTGGTTAAAAAGACATTTTCGAGGAGCCTTGATCTTGACCCACATAGACGGTGAAGAATTCCCGAGACCACCAATGCCGACATCACAAGAGATACTATGCATAAAAGGGAAAGGGTGAAACCCAAAGGGCATCCAAAAAAAAAAAAAAGTGAAACCCAAAAGGGCGCCCCAAGAACCAAAGTGGAGAAATAAGGAAGAGGGTATGAAACCGCGAATAGAGAAGAGACCGTTAAGGCATGAGACTCGAGAACTCAAATAATGGCAGTTAAAAGACTTCAAAACTAACCATAAGGAATATGTGAGATCTATCTTTGTACCTTTTCCTCTCCTTTGAAAGTCTATTCTTTCTAATAAAGTTATACTTCATTCCTTCTGTTGTTATTTTCCCCATGCTATCCTTTCTCTTTGTTTAATGCGCTATTAATTAGTTAAAATTTTTGCCATAAGATTTGAATTTGAAAATTGATAACCTCACGTACTTTATTATGAGATTTGCAGGAATGTCCTCAAAAAAAAAAAAAAAAAAAAACTTCTAGAGGTGAAAACCCGAAGGGCGCTCGTCGAATGGACGAAGAGAAAGTGAAAACCTGTAAGGGCGCTTTCCGTAGAGTAAGAAGAAAGTCGGGAATGAAAAAGGGGCATCCGAAAGAATGAGATCATAGGTCAGGTCTTGCAACTCCTCCTCCATTAATCATCCGCCTTCGTTATCTTGTTAAGTACACTTCTTCAGGGAAAGAACTTCATGTGTCAGGGTTAGACTCGCCTTGTAAGTTGATTTTAATTTCCTGCAATTCCACCATCAACCTCTGGTTCCTTGATCCAAGTTGATTTTAATTTCCTGCAATTCACATTTCTGTTATCAACCTCTGGTTCCTTGATCCAAGTTGATTTTAATTTCGCAATTTAAATTTCGCTATCAACCTCCGGATCCTTGATCCAAGTTGATTTTAATTTCTGCAATTCCACCATCAACCTCCGGATCCTTGATCCAAGTTGATTTTAATTTCCGCAATTTAAATTTCTCGCTATCAACCTCTCGTTCCTTGATCCAAGTTGATTTTAATTGCTCGCAATTTAAATTCCACCATCAACCTCCGGATCCTTGATCCAAGTTGATTTTAATTTCCGCAATTCCACCATCAACCTCTCGTTCCTTGATCCAAGTTGATTTTAATTTCGCAATTTACATTTCGCTATCAACCTCTGGTTCCTTGATCCAAGTTGATTTTAATTTCCCGCAATTTAAATTTCCGCTATCAACCTCTCGTTCCTTGATCCAAGTTGATTTTAATTTCCGCACCATCAACCTCCGGATCCTTGATCCAAGTTGATTTTAATTTCCTCGCAATTCCACCATTAACCTCTGGTTCCTTGATCCAAGTTGATTTTAATTTCCTGCAATCAACCTCTGGTTCCTTGATCCAAGTTGATTTTAATTTCCTGCAATTCCACCATCAACCTCTGGATCCTTGATCCAAGTTGATTTTAATTTCCTGCAATTTAAATTTCTGCTATCAACCTCTGGTTCCTTGATCCAAGTTGATTTTAATTGCCTGCAATTTAAATTCCACCATCAACCTCTGGATCCTTGATCCAAGTTGATTTTAATTTCCTGCAATTCCACCATCAACCTCTGGTTCCTTGATCCAAGTTGATTTTAATTTCCTGCAATTTACATTTCTGTTATCAACCTCTGGTTCCTTGATCTAAGTTGATTTTGATTTTCATGCAATTTAAATTTCTGTTATCAACCTCTGGATCCTTGGTCTAAGTTGATTTTAATTTCATGCAATTTAAAATTCTATTATCAACCTCTGGTTCCTTGATCCAAGTTGATTTTAATTTCCGCAATTTACATTTCGTTATCAACCTCCGTTCCTTGATCTAAGTTGATTTTAATGTCATGCAATTTACATTCCTCGTTATCAACCTCCGGTTTCTAGATCCAAGTTGATTTTAATTTTCTAGGTCATTAACTTAGGTGTGCTTTAGTTCCCTAATTTCAAATACCTAATCGCCCAAAATATGAGTCGGATTCTTTACATAATTCCTATACGAAATCTTTCCTTTAATAGAAATTATGTAAAGAGGGGCAATTGCCGACACCATATTTTGGCCGATCCTAGAATCAATAAAAATTCTTTTTTGAACAAATTAATCACGCTTCAGCCTCTTTGATAGGCATCACATTTCCGATCTCTCCTCACAGAATTGAATCAATGCTAAGTCCACACATTCATTAAAGCCTCGCCGATCTCTCAAAATCATTTTACCGACCTCTCAAACCCGATGTCGGATTTCCAGACTGCCAAGAATATTCCGATCTCTGTTGATAAATGAAATGAACTGCACTAGATCTTTTCCTACCAGCTTTATTGCCGACCTCCTTTCCGAAAGTTTAAGAGCTAAAGTTTTGGTTCGATTCCGATCTTAAGTGTTCGAGTTAAATTTTCCAAGTTCTGCTCAAAGATTTCTTCCCTACCGATCTCATGTTCAAAGTGCTTTCCGATCTCTCATACTTAGATTAATAATCACATTTAGTTTTTGTTTTGTCGTGCTCATACAATCAAATACTCGCATAAACAATGGTTTAAAATTTTCCGATCACAATCATTCATTGAACAAAAGGCATTTCATTTCATGTCATAATTTGTACAGTTATTCTACCGGGGATCACCCCACCTGATCTACATTTGGATCACTCTCTCTCCCTCTCACCCTGGCTTCATCCTCACTGTCTTCATCATTGTCCTCAGAGCCACATCGCCATCCAAGAAAAGTCTTCTTCCGGGTAACGCCCCGGAGTGCGGCCAAGAGATCCTTGTGAGCCTTCACATAGGCCTCGGCTATTCCCGCCACCATCTCCTCATCCCTCTCCTTAAGCTCCTTGTCTTTCTCCTTAAGCTCCTTATCCTTCGCCTCAAGTTCCTCTATAAGTTGAGCGACCTGAGCGGCTTCGTTGACGTGAAGCACCTGGACTTCCTTAAGAGCACGGTCCCTCTCATCCAAAGCACGATTCTGCTCGCCAACCGTCTTCATGGAGCTTTGCCCGTCCCTCGACTTGAGATATATAATCCCGGCGGATGAGAGTTGGGATCGGAGGGAATCCACCTCCGATTCTTCTTCCCGATCTCCTTACCCAGCGCTGAATCCTTTCCGGATCATGGTCCGTTCACTGCACACTCCACGCTTAAGCTCATGGTCCGAGTCAATATGTCGCCGAGACCATTCTCGGGATAGCCTGTCGATCCTCCGTAAAGAAGATGGTAGACCCGTGACTTTGGCGAAATCGAGTTCTCCTTGGATCCGATTATTCCTCAAGCGATCGATCAAGATTGAGCGCCCGAGAAGAGGTCCTCGAAGCTTGAGTAGGCCCCCTTCCCGCTTGGAACAATCGCAAGAGTCGGAGGCTGCTCGTCCGATCTAGGAGGAGATCGGGTAGCCAGTGGTCACGGACCGAAGGTTGGGAGGATCACTTTGTATCTCCCTGTTCGTGGCCAGGCGCTTGGAGTCGTTCAACGCTTTATCTCCTTTATCTTCCGGAGATCTCTCTCTCCTTCTTCCGTTTCCTTGAACCCTCACCACCCGCCATACCGCACAAAGAAAAGGTTAGTGAGATCGCTAAGGTCCCGAGATCGAGGTATAGAAAATACCGATGCCGAGGTTAGAGAGCGGAAGTTCGCGGTCTTGGCCAAGGCGGTGAACAGTCAATGGTGCGGCTGGCGATCACCGAATCCAAACAAGAATACTTTTTAGTGGCAGCCTCACTCTTCGATCCATCACTATCAAACTTTCCTCTTCGCTCGTGGTAATATGGTTCGAAGCAAGGGTCCCGGTACCACCACCGCTGGGAAGTCCTCAAAGCGGCTCGGATCTTTGCTCCTCACAATGAAGAAACGATTCTTCCAGTTCTTAAGAGACGAGGCGGTCGGAAAAGAGCCCGCAATTAGGCTTCGCTGAAAGAACCGATGGTCATCGCCCTTTCGGTGAGTTAGCCGGTGCGGCTTGGCGAACACTTTAGCCGTAGGTCTGATTCCCTTAGCTCGGCATAGACCTCGGAAAGCTACCAAGATCCGCCACGAGTTGGGGTGAATTTGAACAATGGATGCTCGGTGAAGTTTTAGGACTTCCTTATAGAAATCGTCTAGAGGGAACCTCAGACCGGCCTTTAACTGTTCCTCATATACCATAACCCTGTCGTTCTCTTCAAAGAAGTGATCGACACGAAGGTCGCCATGGCACTTGATTAGCTCGAACGAATCAGGACAAATATTGTATTCTTGAACAAACGACTGCAGAGCGGATTCTCGAAGAACCGACGGAAGCTCGTCTATGGGAAGGGTCTCTCTCCTTGAAGAAGGGCGCGTACGCCTTAATGGTACGACCCGCCCCTGACCTGGAGCAGGGACCCTAAGGGGTCCAGGTTGCGCGCTTGGCCCGACTGCCTCTTCTTCATCAGACGATGACCAAGAGAACTCAATGGAAGGAGGGCTCGCCGCTCTCTGACCTTCGGCACCGCTCATTTTCAAAAGAAACAAAGAACTTAAACAAAAAAGAGGATTAAAGTCCTTACCAGAGTCTAATCGGCGTCGGAGAAACTGGAGAAAATGAGAGAACTTCGAAGCTATGAGCAGGAGACTGAAAATGAAATGAGAGAACAACTGGCTAACCCTCCCGCCCCTATTTATACTAGTCCGAGCATTTAATGCTCGCGAGGTTCTAGGCAGCGCATCGATTGGTGGGATTGGACAGCTGTTTTGACACTTTTCTCAAACATCCGAATGTTCTGAGATCGGTTAATCAGAGATCGGCATAATGAGTTAAACATTTTAAAATAAGGAATCAGTTAAGTGTCATTCAGGTAAAGAACCAGATCGGATAAACACAGTAGAGATCGGAAAATAATCAATGCAAAAATAAGATGATAACCGACAAAATAAAGTCTTTATTCTCAAAAGATCGGATTACATCATTTGGGCGATCTCTAGGGATCGGATTACAATAAAGGTCTAGCTACATCATGTGGCCGATCTCTAGAGATCTGATTACATTGAAAAATTACATCATTTGGACGATCTCTAGAGACCGGTGAAAAATCCTATCTGAAGAGGCTGATCTAAGGATCAGTTTATAACTTATCCCAAGGATACTCCCAGGTGATCTAAGGATCAGTTTATAACTAATCCCAAGGATACTCCCAGGTGATCTAAGGATCAGTTTATAACTGATCCCAAGGATATTGCCGACCGGAAGCTTAATCCGCTGTCGGAACACCCAATGTGGATCAGAATCGCTGTCGGAACACTCAATGTGATGAGAAGCCGAATGAACTCAGTTGAGCAACTCGAGATCGGTACAACCGAAGCCCGCAATACGGATCGGTCAAATCCAGTTCTCTCACCATCGTCAATTAGGACCATCCAATCACCGGGATCGTAAATTTTCAGTCGAGGAATAGGGAATTCCATCGGAAGAGGATCAAAACCACGCTTGTAGCGGAACTTTCCCGAACAGTAGAACCAAGAAACAAGGAGAAAGAGAGAAAATCGAATGAAGGAAATGCCACTATCAACAGGGTTATATATAGGGGTAAATGGGCTTTTAATCTTTGGCGGAAAGCAGCGGACGCTTCGAAAATCGAGATGTAATTAATGCTTGGACCGAATCCAGACTGATCAAGGGATAAAAGAGATCGGGAGATAGGAGATCAGCATAAGAGATCGGAATAGGAGCTAGGGGAGGGATCGGAAGACAAAAAGAATAAGACAAATTCCAATAACCGTCGTCAGAATCGGTAGAGGTAGTTAAAGCGTGCGACGAGATCTCCACCGCGCCTAAGAATCGCCCGCCATGCCGACAGTGCGGTATGTCATGACATCCTGTACATCCCAATCTCCACCGTTGATCTCACTTGTAAGGATGAATCCGAACCCTTGGATCAAAAGAGAAGATGACAATACCAGCGTTTTCACTCTCACCTCGGATCGTTCCGACAAGAGGATTCAAGACCGTCGGATTAAAAGAGGAAAAGGACAAATACTTTGAAGCGATCTCGACCATTCGCTTTGATTCTCTTTAATTCTGAACATCCGATCATGTACTTCAAAATCGACCCTCCATCTCCTCAAAATGAATCCCGACCCTTCATGGGGAGCACGATTCCTATAAATACTGCATGAAAAAGCTGTTCATGGGGACAAAAATATAGGCAAGAGGCTACTATTATCGTGGAGGAACTCAAACTTCATTCGTTTGTTACTCTGCTGTTTTGTAGTGATTAAAAGACTTTTGAAACTAGTTTTCAGGAGTGTTTTCTTGAAAAGATTTTGAATATTGGAACTCTACATTTCGGTTTGTTCATTATCTGGTCATACTCTCATCATCTCTGCTTTCCTTTCCTCTGCTCAAGCTCAACTTCCTTTCACCTGGTTCTTACGGTTACCTTTTAGCTAAAGCATCTCTCGGTTTCACGACAGACATCAACTCTCGCCGATCAATCCGCCATCACTGTTTACCACTTCACGCTTATTTCAATATATTTGGCTCCTCACAGTAAGAGTTCACACTCATGTTTACGTTTGTTTCTGCACTTCCTTTGTTCTTCATACATCCGCAACTTTCTTCAAGGGTATTTTGTACAAGAGAACCCAAGAGAAAATATTGTTATAAGAGTTCATGTTACTTGTTTTATTAAGCGTCTACGCTTATTTCCCGCATTTTCCTTGTTCTCCTTACATCTAGACCATTTCGCACAAGCAATCCCAAAGAAAGTCACTCTCAAATCATTTTTAGTGATCGGTTCATTTTATTGATCTCGTCATTTCAAAACCAGTTTTCTAACTCTTTGTAGTATGTAAATGGTTGGGTAAACGTAGGTAGCTGCAACTTAGAGGTCTCCTTTAAAAGAGGACCTGAATAACCGTCGGGAAGATAGCGAACTATTAGACCGACGTGACAATTCGACAAAGATGTCATGAAATGGAATAAGACCAAAGTAAACGAAACAGTGGATCGGTCATTAATAGATATTGGTAAAATGACTACATGAAAAGGTCGATGAATCAAGTCTAGTGTTCCCGTTCAGCCACAGATATCCATAAACCTTATCCCTGCATTTTTGAAGGTCAGAATTCTTAGTTTTAGGTTCTTAAGACCCGTAGCTGTGGTTAAATTTTTGAAGGTCGGAAAAGTCTTTGTCCGAGTCTCATCAAAATAGAAGGGGTCGGAAGAGTCCTTATCCTATCCTTGCCTAAAAGTTTTAAGTCAACTCTTAAAGGAGATCGGAGGAGGGTTCTTATCCGGTCTCCCTTCAAAATTTTGATAAACATTAAGTAGGGATCGGAAGAGAGTTCTTATCCGGTCTCAACTCAAAACATTAACGAATAACTCTAAAGGAGATCGGAGGAGGGTTCTTATCCGGTCTCCTCTCAAAATTTTAATAAATAACTCTAAAGGAGATCGGAGGAGGGTTCTTATCCGGTCTCCTCTCAAAATTTTAATAAATAACTCTAAAGGAGATCGGAGGAGGGTTCTTATCCGGTCTCCTCCCAAAATTTTAATAAATAACTTAAAAGAGATCAGAGGAGGATTCTTATCCGGTCTCCCTTGAAAATTTTAATAAACATTAAATAGGGATCGGAGGAGGGTTATTATCCGGTCTCAACCTCAAATTTTAATAAACATCTGAAAGAGATCGGAGGAGAGTTCTTATCCGGTCTCATCCTCAAAACTTCAAATAAATAACTTAAAAGAGACCGGAGGAGGGTTCTTATCCGGTCTCCCCTCAAAATTTTAATGAACAACTTAAAAAGATCGGAGGAGAGTTCTTATCCGATTCTCACACCCGTTCACTAAGGTTGTCTCATTTACTTATGTATCTGGGTGATCCAAATTTAGTGAAAAAATCAAACATTCCTTCTACCAAAAGGATTAACATTGCCGCCTAAGCCCTTCTAACTAATGTGTAAAGGGCGAATTAAATCTACTTACCCTTATTAAGGGACGAGGTGGGGTGCCTAACACCTTCCCCACCCGTTTACGGACCCCGAACTTAGAATCTCTGTGTTGAAGTGGTTTCATTTTTAATTTAACTTCTCAAATGGTTTTCCTTAGTTTCCCTCAAAACTAAGGTGGCGACTCCTCACTTTTTCCCACTTCGGTGAGTGATCGTCCGGGCGACCGCAAAATCCCATTGCGACAAAGATCTCAACAATTTTTCAATTTCAGGTCTCAACAACCTTTTCATTTCTCAAACATCCCTTTCTCAGGGTTCTCATATATAAACAACAATTAAATACTCACATTACTTCCATACATAACCATAAATCTTTATTATTTACATGAACCTCAAAATACATTACATAAATCCCCAAATACATATGAGAAAATAAAAATTTAATTACAAAATGACAAAATGACATCTAGTGTCCTACCAATGCACTGCAGGTGACGAGGTGACACGGACACTGTGCAGAACTGCAGGATGGACTCACCCAGTCTGCGGTCTACTGGGCTCACGATCTGTATCTCCAGTACCTACGCGTGGCAAAAGCAACGCGCTAAGCAATAATGCTTAGTGGTGCAATAATATAATAAAAGAAAATAGCAAGAAATTAAATGTGTAGTGAATGTATATGTTTTATTTGTTTGGTATTTGTATATCATTTACTTTGTCCACTTTTATTCATTTGGTTGCCCCAAGTAACCTACACTAGACGACTGGACTGGATAACGGGTAAACTGGCACTGGGTATCTAGTACCTCGGGCCGTCACACCATCGGTCACATATGCATCTCTCGGTGTGCAACAGAACAGCTACCAAGCTGTAAATAATCTCAGGCACAAGGCCAAATCTCAATGCAAGGTCAGAATGGCTAAAAGCCATGAAATCACAGAATGGCATATTTCCATATGCAGTACTGCTAACTGAACCCTATTGGCATGCCAAACTATCCAAACCAATCATGTTAGGTATACTAGGGCATTTGAAACTTTTAAATTCTTCAATTTGTGCATTTCAAGTTTTGGTGTCATTATTCACCTCATTGGTCAACAAAAATGTTGACTTTTGGATAGAAAATATGTACATTGACTTTGGCACTCCCAACATACCACATTTTACATTTAAAACTTGTTAGAATTGGTCACCATTACCATTTCTAACTTAAAACCAAGAGGGCAGAAAATTTCAGTTTTTGAGCCTAAGTTTACTGTTCCATTAAACACTGTTACAGTGGAAATTTGAAGAAATGGCAAACATGAAAGTTGTTCCTTATTTTGTCTAGTTGAATTTCCTTTTTTGAATCACTCCATTTGGAGTTTTGTAGCTCTAGATATGGTCCAAAAACCACAGCTGGCCGGATTGCCAATCTGCAGAATTGACCATATCTACAGTAACATGAATAGTGACTTCCACTGCCATTTGGATTAGGTTCTGGCCATAATTTGGGGTAGGTTTCTTCATGAAAGTTTTTTTTCTATGTCTTAACTTGTTTCTGTAAAAATTTCAGGTCAATTGACCAAATCTACAGTGAGTTATGGCCAAATGAACAGTTACTATTCATTTGGTCATTCTGCAGAATCAGTTGCAGGGTATCCAGATTGGGACCAAGTTTTGGTCCTCTTGCTTTGGTCTTTTGGGCATGGTTTCTTCAGCAAACATGTGCCATTATAAGCCTAGTTTCATGTCCAATTGGCCAAAAACCAATTGGACTAACACAGCCAAAGTTATGGCTGTGTAATTGGAGTGAAATTTCAGTCCATTGCTGCTGTCCTAGGGTAGCTTACACCTTGACTTTGCCATGCCATTTTTCAGTCCAAATTGTGGTCAACATACCTCAAATGGTCACTTATTGACCATTATTGTGTTCTTTAATAGTTTGATAAGCCAAGTCAATTTTTACTTCTCAAAACCCTAATGTCCAATTCAATTTACCCATAAACCTCAATTAGCACACTAGTTCAATATCCATGCATATTCATACCTTAAACATCATTTCTATCCACTCTAAATTCATTAAAACAATCAAACTCATCCTTCCTTAGGGCTGCCGAAAATTTGAAGATGCCCTAACATATATAATTTACTTCAAATTCTTACAATTTCTTAACTTAAAATGATGCTCTAACAAGGATTAAAGGAGTGAGAGTGAAAGTATAGCACTAACCTCTTTGCTCAACTTATTGAGCTTGTGAAAACTCTAGAATTCCTCTTCTTTGTGGCTGCCTAGAGCTTCCTTAGGGTGTATAGGTTAATTTTTGTGAAGATAACTTAGGGTTTTGGGGTGAGGGTTGAGAGATCTTCAAGCTTGAGTGAGGAAGAAAAATGGAGGTTTGCTTCTTGGCTATGGTGTGGCTGAAATGGAGAAGGAGATGGCTGCCCACGTTTTTCTCTTTTCCTTTGGTCTTTATTTACCTCTTTTATTAGTTAGATAAATGATAGTTTAAATGTGATTGGTGGACAATTTTAAATGACATCACATTGATGTCATAATTTGCATATATTGTATTTTTCTTTTCTTTTCATCACTACTAACTTTCAATTCATTTTTCATCAATATTAATTCATATTTTAGTTCATAATAATTATTTACTTAACTGGACAAGTCGGTCAAAAATCACCTCCGAAGGCGAAATGACCAAAATGCCCTCCGTTTGGCTTAACGGGTCAAAATTGGCTGTACCGATTGAAAAATTTTTCTAGGTATTTTCTTGGAATTCTAATGCCATGGGAACCTCAATAACCCTTTTCTGGAGTCTCAAAAATTATTTTATAATTTTTCCCCCTGGTCTAAGGCTCCTCGTTGCGAGAACCGCAACTTCCCTCCGGTTACCCATTGCTTGGGCACCGGCTCGTTTGACTTGGTTGTATTTTATTTCTAAAATTTTTACTAAATTTTTCTTATTAATATTTGAGTTAATTATGGTTCCTAACTTTAGTTTAAATATTTTTCCAGACATTCTAGCTGTCCGGACTGACACTGGTCACCGGAACAGTAGGATGTACGGAGTGGTTACCGGGAGGGGTGTTACAGATATTTATTAATATCATATGCAAATATATATTTATGACATGTGAAATTTCATCTCCTGGGACCATTCATTTGAGACATTTTCCATCTGAGGTCATTGCATATGATGAATGGGTACAATAAAAAACAGGACCCAGAGGTATGTGTTTTGGTTGGATTGAGGGTGCCTTTTTTGGTGTAAAGAAAAACATACAGGAATATATATATAAGAAGCTTAATTTATGGGGCGACTTTGTTGCTCTATGCTTAAAAAGTTGATAATTCATTTTCTCTAGATGTGATTCTTTTCATTCTATTTATCATGTTGTGCTTGGTAAAAGAAAGCATTTGCATTACATTTAGTATCTTCTCTCCAATTTAGGTGAACCATTAACCATCATTGCATGTTCATGTATTATAAGATATAAGAAACATTAGAGCCATAAACTTTAATTAGTTGGGCCAATTTTATTTATACATTGATACATATATAACCTTAAAAAAATTACAAGTGTTGTTAATGAATTTTCATATTTTGGAAGCATTGAATAATTGTTTCATTATCAACATTATCAAAATGCATCCTTCTTAATGCAAGTAACTAGATAATCATTCATCAATTGATCACCCATTTGGTTACATTTTTTCAAATAATATCTTCAAATTTTATCTTGATCATTAGGATGATACTCTAATATTTTGGTGTGTAATGTTGGATCACTATGAAGACTTTTGAAGTCAATGTCCATACACAGTTGCTTTGAAGATTTTTTACTCATTTTGTTTCCCATGCTCTAAGGGTTTTTTTTATAAGAAATTTATCCATTTGCTAAAAACAATGTGTTTCATAATTAAATTTAATTCATATAAAAAAAAGTAAATGCAATTGTTATAGAATGACATCAAACCAAGTGGTTAAACAAAATAGAAATTCTGATTCACATTAGATTGACATCAACCTAATTGGATTGAAATAGTTTCAATTTGACTAATTTATTAAAACTTATGCTAATTAAGTCAAGGAAACAAAATAATGCCCATATAATGAAGCAAAGAAGGATTTTAATTGAAAGATTTATGCACCTAAGGGTGCAAAGTTAGCAATTTTAAAATTTTCTATAGCTTAGATTTCAAACAACATGCAAACCATTTATACTATTTTAAAACACAAAAATTTGGTCATAACAAATTATATTTCAATTGCTAACAAGTCTAATTGCCATTAGGAAATAAAAACCCTAAAATTAACAAGTTAAAGTTTAAGAAAATTTACCCCTTAGGCGCAGAATCAAATTCAACCGCCTAATTCGGGTAGTGAGATCACCAATTATTGATCCTCTAGCTTATCTACACAAACAAGAAGACCAAAGCTCCTTTGAAAGAACCAAAAACCCTTCTTTGTTCTTCCTTTGATTCGACTAAGGATAGGAGAAAAAAGTTTTTAGGGCTTTTAGGTTCTTAGCTTTATGGAAGTGATAAGAAAAACTTTCTCAACCTTTAATTCAAGAGTTATAACAATTAATCTCTCTTGAAATAGGGAAGAAAGGAAGAAATCTTAGTTAAGAGAGAGACAGAGAGTGGATGGCAATATTGAGAGGAAGAAGAAGATGATCTTTTATTTTCTTTCTCTCCTTTTTCTTTATTTTAATATCCTTAATTAAAAATAATTTTACAAGTGTCCAAATTTGATTCAATTATAAAATGAGTTTTCTAACTTTAATTTGTCTACTTGTCAAACTAAGATAATTAAAAAATTAAAATTTCGATAAATTAGTATATAAACAAATACTAATTTATTTATAATTTCTCTCCCCTTTGACTAAGTCAAAATTAGTCAAATTTGCCAAAATTAATTTCATACCTTATGTTTAATTAATCAAGTTTATATTTAAATACTTTAAATATTAACTTGAATTCTTCCATAAATAAATTTAGTTTTAACTCATACTAGGGACTTTGCAGTCTAATTGCAAACTAAATATTTTAATTTGATTAATTAACTAAACCATTTAATCAATTAATCAAATTAATCTTGTTTTAGTCATTTTGTTCTTATGTGTGTGACTTACTAGATTTATTACTAATTGACAATAAGAATAATATTAACTCTTTAATATTATTAAAACTATTCCATACTTAAAATGAAATTCCCTTTTCATTTTTAGTTATTATAAATCATGGTTGACATCCAGCATAATGTACCATGATTATCCAATTAGTTATGAATTAATCCTTAACTCATGAATCGTGATCATACATACCATGCATTAAAATCTCTCTATTAAAAAATCTTGATTCTAGTTAGAGTCATGGTTTATGTCAAACTCTTGATGCTTAAAATCATATGCCCTCATTTTAATTCTAATTCTTAATTAATGAGACTTTCCAGTCAGAAACTTTTTTTGACTAAGTCTATTTGTCCTGGCTAGAAACTTGACTTATCAAGAATAATTTAAATATACATAAGATTTTATCCCTATTTACTTAAGGTAATGGATCCCATCTTGACTAACACCTATCTTCATATATAACTAGACGGAGCCAACACATGCCCATATACTCCTAACTAGTATAAGCATGAAAGCAGTATCAAACTCAAACCACCTATATATAGGATAACTATATTATCTCAGGTCAAGGGATTGTATACAATAGTATGATCTAGATAATTATGTGTTGACAAGAGTAAACTCTATATACATATCATCTTACGTCATTGGCTTTGTAACACCCCTAACCCGTCTACAGTATAATCAAGCAAAACATGTCACACTCGGTGCCGGAGGACCCTAACTTATCTTACTTTATTTCTTTAATAATTTTAAACTCGTTATATTTTAATGTAACACCCCTATTTGCATAGCCTGGTATATTTCACTATTCCGGTGACCAGTGTTGGTACGGACAATTAAGGGGATTAGAACCACACTTAAGACAACTAGATAAGCCCTGAACACAAATAATTAATAATTGCCAATTAGTTAAGTATAAGAAAGAAAAACAGAACATAAGAAGTTAAATGAGTTGAGAGTCACAGCGATGGGTGACCTTCTCGGGAAGGATTGCGAAGTCAATTTAAACTCAAATTTTGAATTGTAAAATGTGACGCTGCGATCCTTGGGACTATTGCAAACACAGTGGAAAAGAGAAAATCATGAAAAAGAGTTGTTAAGCCAGTCAAATAATTAGGTCAGGGAGCCGGAAGAAATATTGAATTATTTGCAAACCAGGTTGAACCGGCGAGGCGCAATTTGGTCTATTGACCCTGAGAGTTGACTCCTGACCTAACTATTAAATAAAATCAGAGAAAAGAAAATTTTGAAATCGAGAATTAAATTAAAGAACCAATGGAAAAATAAATAGAAAAATAAAAAGAAAATTGAAAAAGTGAAAATAGATGACATCATGCATGACATCATGCATGATGCCATAAATACTATAATTAAAAATTTATTTAATTTGATTATTTTTGGTCTTCCATAAACTAAAAGCATAAAAAAAAACAAACAAAAGCCTTCTTCCTCAATTTTCGTCTCTCTCTCTCTCTCTCACCCTCTCCCTCACAAAATACTACATGAAAGCTCATTTTTGAGCTTGGAGAAACCAAACTTTAGCCATAAAAATTGCAAGCCCTTAATTAAATCTTGTTTAGGCAACTTGAAAAGAAGTTTGAGCAAAGAAAGAAAAAAGAAAAGAAGAGGTTGAAGAGGAAAATTTTCTGCACTAAGGTTAGTAAACTAAACCTAATTTTCTAGTTGAATTGATAGTGATTATAGTTGAATAAACTTAGAATTATGCTTTAAATGAAAAAAAATATTATTGGGGGACCAAAGGGAAATTCGGCCAGCTTATGAAGGGGTATGAAATGCATGAATTCAATTGAATTAAAAGTGTATCTAAGCTTGATTGAGTTGAGGAAGCATGTGTAGGTGTTGAATTGGTTAAATACAACAATTTAGTGAGTTAGGGTTTTGGGCACTTAGGGTTTGAGAGACGAAAATGTGAGAATTGGTCAAATGGTATGTTTGACCTTGTTTGAGATGAAAAATGGTCATTTGTGACCAATTGAGATGTGTTGGAAGTGTTAGAAGTGAATTTAAATTCGTATTGAAAATGGCCATGCTGCAGGCAGTAGGACCAAGGTCCCTTTGAGGGACCAAAATTGAAAATTTACAAGTCCAATCGGTATGAGGCCAATTGAGAATGAAAATAGACACAAAATGACACATTTTTCATTTAGGAATCATGCCCAAAAAGTGACCAAAACTTAGTGAACAAATTGACCAAATCTGGATTTCTGCAATTTGACCTGTACAAAAATGACTAAATGAATAGTGTTTGTTCATTTGGCCATAACTTGGGCTAGGCAGGTGTAAATGACCTGAAATTTTACCAGTGGATAGCTGAGATATATACCTAAAACTTTCATGAAGAACACAAATCCAAATTATGCCCTTAACCAAGTCATTTGGCCACCCAAATTTGGTGACCTAAAACTGCCAGAGCCAGTTTGGTGCCCATAAATCTTGGTTAAGTCCAATCCGGTACCCATGATTCAAATGGCTATAACTTGAGCTACAAAAATCCAAATGGAGTGATTCAAAAAGGAGAATAAATTTCAGACAATAGGGAACATTTGCTATGAAGAAAACTTAGCCAAATTCTAACAGCAACATGACCAATTGAACAGTGCAACATAGGACACCAAAACTGAAAATTTGCAAATTTGCCTAAAAGACTTAGAATTTGAGTAAACAACCAAAACCAACAAATTTAGTGATCAAAATGTGGTATGTGGGTAAAATTAGAATTCCCATACCTATTAAGAATTAGAAAGTCAATAAATTGACTTGAATAGTATCATGAATAGTAACCCCAAAATACAAATTTTAAAGAATGTCAAGTTTAGCATACTAAAGCTAGGTATAAGTAGATTTGAATTTATGTTTGGAGTTATGATAAATGGTGATACTGAAACACTGTGAAACTATGTGTTTCAGTGGAAAAGAATACAGGGAAAGAACCCGAGACATTGAGTCAAGGCCAAGAGGCGACTCATATAAGGTTTGTGCACAATTAACTATTTTGTTACTTTTCACTTCTAAATTGATTTGAACAAGTTTATTTTATGATTTATAATTTTGTTGTGTTGAGGATTTTAATTTATTGAATGAAATTGTATAAATTAAATGTAAATTTTCTTATGAATTTAAGGATTTATTATATGGTTTTGAGGATTGTAAATTTTAAGTTTGATGTGTTGCCAACCTTGAGCATGAATTTATGATGATTAAATATGTTAATGATTTGTAAACAATTTGTGAATAAAAATTGTTTTGAATATGATTTGAAACCACAGTTGACATGGCAAAATATGTTGTGAATTCTCATTAGCTTATCTAGTCAGATATCTCCTCCACTAGATGGGGCGAGTTCCTTCCTCTCTGGCTTGCCAGTTGGGGAAGAGTTTGAATGAGTACTCATATATACTAGTTAGTCTTTGTTCCTCTCTTTTAGCCTCGGTTATTGGGAGAGTGTAAAATATCGTGGTGTACAACACGGCATCTATTTGAATTTTGGGTCATGGGTTCAACTGTGTAAATTATTGGTAACGCCCTTTAAATTATGCATAGTTTGATAAATTGTGGTTGAAATAAATAATTTGTCAGTGATTCAAAATATTTTTGTATTGTTTCGGGATTTAAAAGAAATGTAGATAAATAGTTACTATTTGATCAAAATGTTATTCAAATGAATAATTTGCATGAATGAAAATATTGATTTCTGAATGTTGTGAATTTTGAAGAATTTAGAAATTTTAAATTTTTATTTGTTATGAATTGTCAAGCATAACTTGTATTAAGTTTTAAATTATTAGTTTGTGCATCACTAAGTTCATCACTCAGCGATAGCTTTGCATGCTGTCGCAAGTGAAAGGAAATATAAAGCAGCTGAGCAAGATTACTAAAAGGCATAGTGAGACTATCTTCGGGTATATCATAGGTATACCCTTGTACTTTAGATTTTGATGTAATTCTGTAATTGTATGTATAAAATTTACTTTGAACAGTTGTACAAACTCTTTTGGAATATATTTTTGGATTGTAATGAAATACAAATTATTATAAGGTTATCTTGAGATTTTATGTATTTATAAAGTTTTGCACTACTAAATTTTTTAATGATCCCATGAATGTAAATATTAATTTTGTTACCTTAATGAGAGGTTTCAATGTTTGATTTAATTTAAATTGTGTATTGAGTTGCTTGTGCTGATTTGAGAAATGAAATTGATTAATGGAGTTGTGATTGAGAAATATATTAGGAGTGTTTTTATTTTCAAGTTTTAAAGAACTGTTTTCTCAAAATATAGACGGCACTCTGCTGAAATTTTTATAAAAATTGCAGAGATTTTAAATATCTAAAAATTTAATTTATGTTTGGACTTTAAATAAAAGTTTTTAAAATCTAAAAAAAAAAATTTACCCACCAATTTACAAATGAATGAAAATTGTTTCAAAATCCCTTGTAGTATATTTAATGGGTTATCGGTAAGCGAAGTACGGTAATTCATTAGGTGTACTACAGGAGCATGTTACATCTTACGAAGAGTAGGATATGACATTTTAATATCAATTATTTTTCTATGGAGAAACCAATGGAATTTCCTCTGTTTTAATACCGTTTGGCGTGTCTCACTATTTACCTACTTGAAAATTCAACAATATTTTACAATAAAAATCTCATCAATAATTCTCATAATCATCTCATCATTTCATGCATCATCTATATATTTCAATTCTGTCTTCAAACCCATGCAATCTCATTCATGCTCAAATTATATAATTCCATAATTTACATGATATATAAATTAATTACATATGAAAAAGCTAATTTATTAATTTACATCACATTCCTATTAATTACCTATTCATAATCTATATTACAATACAATATCTAAGCATTTTATACAAAATATAAAATATGATCTATATGAGCCTTATCTATATGCATTGCTGAGGAGGTGACAACCTTGAATACTTCAGACACTTCTGCAGATCAGAACTCCAAAATCCCTATTTAATATTCGCTGGGCTTTACCTTTAGTACCTGTGCGAGGAAATAGATCCATCGCGCTAAGCATTTCTGCTTAGTGGTTCAATAATATAACAAAAAAATAATATATACAAATAAGAAAGACTGAAGTATAATTCTAAAGTATAATTTAGATCCTCGGGTATCAATTAAATTTGGTATGATATTTCTAATATTAACTATCTTATATTCTATTTTATCCATCTTTGGAAGTGCTGAGTTTATATAGTAATAATATTTGATATACAGATTAATTCTAGGAGTATTGTATTTTCGATTCCTATAATTTGAAATTTTCATTTGTACTACTTGATTCAGTTATGTTTCTATTGCCAATCCTTTTTCTCATTTCATTCAACATTTTATAATGCTTTTAATTACTAATATTCTTAACTTATTTCAATAATTTACACTGCCCAGGTAATCTATGACAGGCTGACTAAACTGGATAATAGGTCATTGGCACTAGACACCGCGATGCCTCGAGCCATCATACCATGGGATGCGAAACGTCAACCACGTATGCAATCAGTATGGCTAAAAAGCCATGATAATATATCAGTATGGCTAAAAGCCATGATAACATATAATCGGGCATAAAAGCCAAGCCATGATAATATATAATCGGGCATAAAAGCCATGAGTGCGAGCATAAAGCCATGAGTGCGAGCATAAAGCTATGAATACAGGCATAAAGCCTTATGCAGTACTGCTAAAATAATACCCTATTGGCATGCCAATCTATCCAATCTAACACACATTTCTAGGCAATACAAGGGTACATAATATCATTAAATGTTAATATATTGTGTTTTATGACTTTATTATTTCATGACAAATTCCAATTATAATTTATAACATTTCAATTCTATTCCTAACATAAGTATAAATTTTTAAAATACATTTCTACATAAATTTTGCCTTCATCATAATTCATATATTTATTCATTATATCATTTGTGTTGATCACAATGGTACTCATATACCATCGTACTCAAAGTACTTTTCCTTTTTACAATAATGAGTAGTTTGCGCTTAGCCGGTCCCAAGCCCGGATAAAGGAGGAGGGTTGCGGTAGGTGACAACCAGCGTAAAAATTTCATCACACCTTATGATATGGATTCAAATGATATAAACGTTGTGGCGTCCTCTACTCACGACGCGCTACATCGGAGTCCAGGTGTAGTGATAAATATGCAAGGGTGTATGGCGTTCACCGAAAGACGCCCGAGTGTAGTGTTAAGTGAGCAAGGGTTCTCACATCATGGACGGGTATGGGTAAAAAAGTTAGTCCATAGGACATATAGTAGAATAGATAGTGGAACAGAACACAAGATAGACATAGAAAATAATAGAAGATATCATAGAAGGAGACCAATTAGGAAGGAGCAGGATAGGAGGAGGATCAGGGTTGGTACTTGGAATGTTGGATCACTTACAGGAAAATTGATGGAGCTTGTGGATACCTTGGAAAGGAGAAGGGTGAATATTGCTTGCATTCAGGAGACTAAATGGGTAGGAGAGAAAAGTAAGGAAGTGGGTAATTCAGGGTACAAACTGTGGTTTACCGGAAAGGAGAGAAATAAGAACGGAGTGGGTATAATCATAGACAGAACATTGAAAGACGCAGTAGTAGCTGTGAAAAGAGTAGGAGATAGAATTATACTAGTAAAGCTAGTACTAGAAGGAGAAACAATAAATATAGTTAGTGCTTATGCCCCACAAATAGGACTAGACAGTGAGAGTAAACAAAGGTTTTGGGAAGATATGGATGATTTAATGCAAAGCATACCGAATGAAGAGAATGTTTTCATTGGTGGAGATTTGAATGGACATGTAGGAAGTGATAGGCAAGGTTATGAGAATGTTCATGGAGGTTTTGGTTTTGGCAATCGAAATGAGGAGGAAAAGCATCTGGATTTTGATATTGCATACGACCTAATACTAGAAAATACCTAATTTATATAAAGAGTGTCACTTTTAGTGACTTTCAAACGTGGGCAACATATAATACAAATCGACTTCCTCTTAACCAGAAGACAAATAGAGCTCTATGCAAGGATTGCAAGGTCATTCAGAGAGGCTTTAACAAGTCAACATAGGTTGGTGGTCTTGGATGTCAAGTTTAGGAACAATTCAAGTAAGGTTAGAAGAAATAGTGTAGCTCGAACAAAGTGGTGGGAGTTCAAAGGAGTAAAGCAAGTGAAGTTCAAAAATGAGCTTCTCGAGTCCAAAGTATGGAAGCTAGATATGGAGGCCAATGATATGTGGATACAGATGGCATCAAAGATTAGAGAAGTAGCTAGAAAAGTACTTGGAGAGTCTAAGGACATGGACCACCCTCAAAAGAGAGATGGTGGTGGAATGAGGAAGTACAAAAGGCGTTGAAGAGAAAAAGGGAATGGTATAAGAAATTACCTAAATGTGATAATAATGAGGCATATGAACAGTACAAGATAGCAAAGAAAGAAGCAAAAAGCGGTTAGTCAAGCAAGAGCAGTGCCTTTGAAAAGTTATATAAGAAACTTGAAACTAAAGAAGGGGAGAAAGATATTTATAGATTAGCAAGGAGCAGAGAAAGGAAATGTCAAGATCTCAATCAAGTTAGGTGCATTAAGGATAAAGAAGGAAAAGTGTTGATGAAAGATGAGGACATTAAAGAAAAATGGAGAAATTATTTTAATGATCTCTTTAATAATAGTCAAAATGGTAATAGCATGAATATAGATTATAGAACAATAGAAAAGAATGTGAATTATACTAGAAGGATTAGATCTTTAGAAGTAAAGGAAGCACTTAAGAGAATGAAAGTGGGTAAAGTCAGGACCCGATGAAATACCAATTGAAGTGTGGAAGTATTTGGGAGATATGGGAGTGGCATGGTTAACTAAATTATTTAATAAAATTCTAAACTCAAAGAAAATGCCTGATGAATGGAGGAAGAGTATTTTAGTACCTATTTTTAAAAATAAGGGAGACATATGGAGTTGCTCAAACTATAGGGAAATTAAACTCATGAGCCATACTATGAAGTTGTGGGAGAGAGTTGTGGAGCATCGACTATGTCATGATACTTCTATCTCTCTCAATCAATTTGGTTTCATGCCCAGTCGTTCAACTATGGAAGCGATCTTTCTCATTAGAAGCTTGATGGAGAAATATAGAGATGCGAAGAAAGATCTATATATGGTTTTTATTGATTTGGAGAAGGCTTATGATAGTGTTCCAAGAGAGGTCTTATGGAATGTGTTAGAACAAAAGAGGGTATCTATTAGGTACATACAAGTATTGAAAGATATGTACGAAGGAGCAACTACTATTGTGCGCACAGTGGGAGGGGACACAAGAGATTTTCCGATCTCAATTGGATTACACCAAGGATCAGCCATAAGCCCTTACCTTTTTACATTAGTTTTAGATGAACTGACGAAACATATACAAGAGAGTATTCCTTGGTGCATGATGTTTGCGGATGATATTGTTCTGATAGATGAGACACGAGAAGGAGTCAATAGAAAGCTAGAACTTTGGAGAAGTACTCTAGAGTCAAAGGTTTTAAGTTAAGTAGAACAAAGACAGAATACATGCATTGCAAGTTCAGTGAAGGCTAAACTGGTGATAGGGAAGGAGTTAGTTTGAATGGAGTGATACTGCCCCAAAGTAATCACTTTAAATATCTAGGCTCGCTTCTTCAAGTAGATGGGGATGAGAGCAGGATGTTAGTCATAGGAGTAAAGCCGGATGGTTGACGTGGAGACGATCCACCTGAGTTTTATGTGATCGTAAGATTCACAATAAATTAAAAGGAATATTTTACCGCATGACCATACAACCGGCTATGTTATATGGTAGTGAGTGTTGGGCACTGAAAGAGTCGTATGCATCTAAGATAAGAGTTGCAGAGATGAGAATGTTAAGGTGGATGAGTGGCCATACTAGACTAGATAAAGTCCGTAATGAGAGTATTAGAGAAAAGGTAGGAGTGGTGCCAATTGAAGATAAGTTGAGAGAAAGGAGATTGAGGTGGTTTGGTCATGTGAAGCGTAGACATACGGAGGCTCCAGTTAGACAAGTAGAGCACATTAGATTAGAGGATAGAAAGAAAAAAAGGGGTAGACCTAAATTAACTTGGAGGAGAGTAGTACAACATGACTTAGAAGCATTAAACATTTATGAGGATTTAACCCAAAATCGTTCAGAGTGGAAAAAACGAATCCATATAGCCGACCCCAAATTTTTGGGATAAAGGCTTAGTTGAGTTATCTTTACTTACTAGATATTTATAATTCCCCTTATTTTCTCTTATGTATCATTTAATATTAATGAGTCTTTTATTTCATTATATATTCCATTATATATATATATATATATATATATATATATATATATATATATATATATATATATATATATATTTGTTGTGACACTCTAAATTCTATTTTCTAGTGGAAATACAATATTTAAACTCATCCTCATCTAATGCATATATTTATAAATTTCATTTATACAATTCATAATTTATCAATTATATCATCTATTTTTCATTTATAATTCTTTCCCTAATTTATTACATCATTTTACATGTCTTTAGGTTCAACCTTTTCATTTAAATTACTTTACAAACCACCTTTCAAACTATATTAACAATGTCTCCAAAGTTCTATTCGTGATAAGAATACAAATCCTTTAAGCCCCATTAGCAACTTAAGTTTTTAATAGTAACTATTCACTGGACCATTTCCCTTCAAAGGTTGACTTTTTAATTCATAATAGATTTGTTAAGCCTAAGTTCACTAAGATACCATATTTTAGGTTCTAAATTTGTTGGCATTGGTTGCTAATCAATACTTAAAACCAATAGAAAATAAATCAAAAATTTCAGTTTTGGGTGCTAGAGTTCACTGCTCCATTAGCCAATTCTACAATGAGAATTTTGCCAAATGTTCTTAATTAAAGTTGTTCCTTTATGTGTCTTCTTTAATTTGCTTTTTGAATCACTCCATTTGAAGTTTTCTAACTCAAGATATGCTAATTTGAACAAGGCTGGCCGGATTGGTATCTACCCAGAATTTCTAGGCAGAATCCCATTCTGCCAGATTTGGTAGCTCAACTTTGGCTAACAATTTCATTTGGTTAAGTCCAGAATTAGAGTTTGTGTTCTACATGAAAGTTGTTCTAAATTGTCTAAGCTTTTCATTGATATAAATTTTAGGTCAATTGGACCTTTCTACTGTAGCACCCCTCACCCGACTGCAGTATAGCCGAGCAAGGCGTGCTACAATCGGTGCGGAGCACCCTAACTTATCTTAGTTTTTTTTTTAAATAATTTTGAATTCATTTAATTTAATATCAATTATTTTTTGATGGAGAAACCAGCGGAGTTTCCCCTATTTTATTATCGTTTGGCGTATTTCAATATTCACCTGTTTGAAATTCAATAATATTTCCAAAATAAAATCTTATCCATGCTAATCATAATTATCTCATCAATCATTCTCATAATTTTCTCATAATTCAAATCTCATCCATACATTTCAATTTCATAATCATTTCCATACATTTCTATTCATACTCAATTCATATATAAACATTCTCAAATTACATAAGCAAAATTTTCAAATTTCCTTAATTTACATAATTTACAAAATAATTACAAAATTTCATAATTTACATAATATATAAATTAATTACATATGAAAAAACTAATTAATTAATTTACATCGCATTCCTATTAATTACCTGTTCATAATCTACATTATAATATAATATCTAGCATTTTAAACAAAATACAAAATATGATCTATATGGGCCCTATCTACATGCATTGCTGAGGAGGTGACAAGCTTTGAATACTTCAAACACTTCTGCAGATCAGAACTCTCAAAATTCTACCAAACATCCATTGGGTTCTAGCTTGACTGCACATGCGAAGGAAACAATTCCATCGCGATAATCATTGCTGCTTAGTTGTTCAATAATATAACAAGGAAATAATATACAAATAAAGATAGAAATAAAACATAATTTAAATAATTAAGATTTATTTATACTTCACATGCGATTCTAAAATTTAGTATGTTTTATTGTAATTTAGTCTTCTTTGGAAGTGTTTATTTCGCCAATGTATAGTAATAATGTACAAAGAAAAATGATATAAAAATGATAAATTTATGCTTATATTATCATGTAAGTCACATTCGCAATATTTATGTATGTTATAATTTTCTTTGCTAATCTTTTAGCATTTTCTCAATACTTTCTAGGTTGTCTCAGATTGTTTCGTAATAAGTAAATTTTGATACCAGTCTAGTTCATTTCGATTTTTTCTAATAAATAACTATTCTAATTTATTTTAGGTCATCTTACTCATTTATTTAATTTCTAATATTTTTTTTTATTACTAATATTCTTAACTTATTTCAATAAATTTCACTGCCCAATTAACCTATG
This sequence comes from Hevea brasiliensis, assembly GCF_030052815.1. Classification (NCBI taxonomy): domain Eukaryota; kingdom Viridiplantae; phylum Streptophyta; class Magnoliopsida; order Malpighiales; family Euphorbiaceae; genus Hevea; species Hevea brasiliensis. The sequence continues at coordinate 66,063 of NW_026614666.1, forward strand.
ACAGTCAAGCTAAACCGATAACGGGTCGTTGGCACCGACACCGTGCCTCGGGCCGTCATACCATGGGACGCAGAACGTCAACCACGTATGCAGTCAGTATGGCTAAAAAGCCATGATAACACATAATCGGGCATAAAAGCCATGAATACAGGCATAAAGCCATGAATGTGGGCATAAAGCCATGAATACGGGCATAAAGCCATGAATACAGGCATAAAGCCTTTCGCAGTACTGCTAAAATAATACCCTATTGGCATGCCAAACTATCCAATCTGACACACATGTCTAGGCAATACAAAGGCACATAATATCATTAAATATTAATATATTGTGTTTTATGACTTCATTATTTCATTATAAATTTCAATTATAATTCATACATTCATTTGATAATTTATATGATCACAATTCACATCAATTATCCTTTTTATACCATTGTACTCAAAATACTTCTCCTTTCTATAATAATGAGAACTAATGTCTCATTCATACATTAATATGGTTCATTTATTCATTCATTATGTTATTCATATTAATCACAATTCTAAACAATGGTTCACATGTACCATTGTATTCAAAACATTTTCCCTTTTCTCATTTATACATTCAAGAATCTACTTACGTAATTACAAATTTTATATTTCAAGTTGAGTTATTAATATTTTATGAATTTCATTTGTGATGGGCATATAAGCCCTAACTATCTATTCACATCAATTAGGTGACTTATTTTTCATGTTTCAAGTAATCCATGAATATTTCATGGATTTCTAATTTATGGCCTTAATTTCTTTTTAACAATTTTGACTAGGATGCATAGTCTACATTTGTCATACAATTCTAAGCATTTAAGCTTAGAATTGGTTCTAGGTTTTCATCTTAATTTACTAATCATTTTGATTACTATTCACCTTACTAGTCAACCAAAATGTTGACTTTTTCATACTTAGTGGATATATTAATTCTAATTACACCAAGATCCCACATTTTGAGTTTTACATTTGCTAGTATTAATTGCCAATTGCAATTTAAAGTCCCCTAGATGCATTTCTAATTTCAAATTTTGAATTTTTAAGTTTTGGTGTCACTATTCACCTAATTGGTCAACAAAAATGTTGACTTTTGGATAGAAAATAGGTACATTGGTTTTAGCACCCCCAATGTACCACATTTTACATTTAAAACTTGTTGAAATTAACCACCAAATCCATTTCCAAACCTAAAACCAAGAGAGCAGAATTTTCAGTTTTTGTGACCCAACTTTACTGTTCCATTGGGTCCTGTTGCAGTGGGAATTTGAGGAAATGGTAAACATGAAAGTTGTTCCTTATTTTGTCTAGTTGAATTTATTTTTTTGAATCACTCCATTTGGAGTCTTTTAGCTCCAGATATGGTCCAAAAACCAGAGCTGGCCGGATTTCAATTCTGCAGAATTTATCAAATCTACAGTACCATGAATAGTGACTGCCACTACCATTTGGATTAGGTTCTGGTCATAATTTGGGGTAGGTTTCTTCATGAAAGTTGTTTGTCTATGTCTTAACTTGTTTCTGTAAAAATTTCAGGTCAATTGACCATATCTACAGTGAGTTACGCCCAAATGAACAGTTACTGTTCATTTGGTCATTTCTGCAGGTGCTGTTGCAGGGTATCCGGATTGGGGCCAGTTTTTAGTCCACTTGCTTTGGTCTTTTGGGCATGGTTTCTTCAGCAAAATTGTGCCATTATGTGTCTAGTTTCATGTCCAATTGGCCAAATACCAATTGAACCTACACAGCCAAAGTTATCGCTATCCAAGTGGGCTGGAATCACAGCCACCCTGCTGGTTACTCAAACCAGTTTGCAATGCTATAATTCACTCTAAGTCATGGTCAATGTGACACCCCTTACCCGTGTACAGTATACCCAAGTAAGTAATGCCACACGGTGTACCGGCACACTCTAATATTCCTCAATTAATTTATATCATGCTTTTGCATATAATTTATGAAATACAATTTATTTAAGCCATTTATCAAAAGTATTATTCATTTAAGGTTCCGAAAATTTTAAAGAAAATCCGGCGGAGTACCGGCTAAAAATGGAGAAAACCGTTCTTCGGAACCTGTGAAAACACTTCCAAATAATTTTCAAACAAACCCAACTTCAATTAATCAACAGAGTCTCAATATCAAAAACTCAACAATATTTCTCAATTTCAGTTCTCAATAGCCTTTTCATTTCTCAAACATCCATTTCTCAGGGTTCTCATAAATATAAATAACAATTAAAAGCTCAAATTACTTCCATACATAACCATAAATCTTTATTATTTACATGAACCTCAAAATACATTACATAATCCCAAATACATATGAGAAAATAAAAATTTAATTACAAAATGACAAAATGACACCTAGTGCCCTACCAATGCAATCACAGTGACGAGGACACGATCAGAATCGCAGCAGACTCACCCGATCAGTGGTCTACTGGGCTCACCATCAGATCTCCAAGACCTACGCATGGCAAAGCAACGCGCTAAGCAATAATGCTTAGTGGTGCAATAATATAATAAAAGAAAATAGCAAGAAAATAAATGTGTATATAATGTGTATGCTTTCTTTGTTTGGTATTGGTATATTCATTATTTCATTAACTTTGTTCACTTTTATTCATTTGGTTGCCCTAAGTAACCTACACTAGACGCATCGGATCGATAACGGTAACCGCACTAGGTACCTAGTACCTCGGGCCGTCACACCATCGGTCACATATGCATCTCGGTGCAGGCAATGTAGCTAATAAGTCGTAAATAATATCGTGCACAAGGCCAAATCTCAATACAAAGTCGAATGGCTAAAAGCCATGAAATCACGAATGGCATATTGCCATGTGCGATCGCTAATCAACCCTATTGGCATGCCAAACTATCCAAACCAATCTTGTTAGGTATACTAGAGCATTTGAAACTTTTAAATTCTTCAATTTATAAATTTCATGTTTTGGTGTTACTATTCACCTCATTGGTCAACAAAAATGTTGACTTTTGGATAGAAAATATGTTCATTGACTTTGGCACTCCCAACATACCACATTTGGTGTTTAAAACTTGTTGGAATTAAGTGTTAATACCATTTCAAAGTGTAACCCAACACAAACAGAATTTTTAGTTTTGGTGAGTCAACTTCACTGTTCTATTGGACACTGTTACTGTGGGAATTTGAAGAAATGTAAAACATGAAAGTTGTTCCTTATTTTGTCTAATTGAATTTCATTTTTTGAATCACTCCATTTGGAGTTTTGTATCTACAGTGAGTTTTTAGAGAAATTCTCTTCAATTTGCAATCAACTATTGCCTGATGACGTGATAACCAGTCCATTCCCAAAATCACGTCAAACTCGTGAAAGGGCAACTCAATTAGGTCTGCCGAGAATTCATACTCCTGAATCCTCAACGGGCAACCCTTGTATACTTTGTTCACTACCACACTGTGGCCCAATGGATTAGTGACCAGAATGTCTTGGTCACTCTCCCCTACCAATATCCCCCTTTCTACGGGTAGGTTGATGCAAATGTAGGAATGAGTGGATCCTGGATCCACCAATGCATGCACAGGAGTATTGTAGAGGAGAACGCACTCGATGAAGTCCGGGGCATCTTGCTCCTCCTGAGCTCTCAAGGCATAATTTCTGGCAGGTGGTCTGTTATCTAGCCTCTCCGCTGGCTTAGATGCAGGCCTCTGAGATGGTCCAACAACTTCTGACTTGCCAGATTTTTTACCTCTCTGTGGTGCAGGAGCAGTGCACGCTTGTGTCGGCACTGTAGTAGTTCGCATGGGCGCTTCTTGATTGATGTTCGTCGACCCACATCTCAAACAGCACCGATTACTCTCGGACTCCCCCTTGTGCCATTTAAGGCAGTGTGGACATGCAGAAGATGTTGGGGCTGGTCCCCTAAACCCCATCCCTGGAGAGCTGCCCACTGATGGTGTGGACTAACCTCTCTTAGGGGTGAACTGTGGCCTGGGCCCCTGAGACTGACCCTGACCATGTGGCTGAGCTGAACTCTGTGCAGGTGGACCCTTGAACTTCTTTCCAAATGCAGGAGCAGAGCTAGACCGACTGTCCCCTCTTTTCTTTGTCTCTCCTTCCAGTCTGCTAACTGATTCTCACTTTTTCAACCCTTATTGCTGCTTCCACTAGCTTGCTAAATTCTGTGATTCCCAAGGTAGTGAGCTATATCTTAATATTGTCATTCAATCCCTCTTCAAATCTCTTGCACCTTTTAGCTTCATTAGGGACTATCTCCCTTCCGTAGCGGCTTAATCGAACAAATTCCTTTTCATATTCGGCCACTGACCACTACCTCTGCCTCAGATTAATAAACTCTCTTCTTCTCTCTTCCAGATATACAGTACCCACATATTTCTTCTTAAATTCTGTAAGAAAGAAGTCCCAAGTTCTGACTTCTGCACTTCATCGACACGTTGTCCCACCATTCGTAGGCATCGTCTTGTACAGGATACAACGACTTCTAAGTTCGCTGCAGGGTGCGGTGAAGTTATTTTAGGACTCTGCTCTGCTTCAACCAATTCTACCGCGATGCAGTCATCTTCTCTTGTCAAGAAATCCACCGCCCAAACTTTCTTAGCCTTTCGGTGTGATTTACTGCTGTGGAGCTAGTGGTGGTGGTGGGGTCTGGCATTACTCCAGCCATCCGTCTAAAGAAGTCGGCCATTTCTTTGGAACATGGCTGTGGAGGTGGCGAGCAGCTCTGCTGGTAGCGGAGTAGGTTCTCCCCTACCCCGCCTCACCACCGCAGTGGAGCATGACTCTCCACTTCCTCCTCAACGGCTCTTTGAGATGAAGGATCCATATCCTATTCAAAATAAGAAAAAAAAACAAGCAGATCTGCATTAGTGTCACCTCGACTCTTACAAATGCAATGCATGGTATGGAATCAATCTAGGACCAGAAACGCCTAAACCATGCTCTGATACCACTAAATGTGACACCCTTACCGTGTCTGATATACCCGAGTAAGTAATGCCACACCACGGTGTACCAAGCACACTCTAATATTCCTCAATTAATTTATATCATGCTTTTGCATATAATTTATGAAATACAATTTATTTAAGCCATTTATCAAAAGTATTATTCATTTAAGGTTCCGAAAATTTTAAAGAAAATCTGGCGGAGTACCGGCTAAAAATGGAGAAAATCGTTCTTCGGAACCTGTGAAAACACTTCCAAATAATTTTCAAACAAACCCAACTTCAATTAATCAACAGAGTCTCAATATCAAAAACTCAACAATATTTCTCAATTTCAGTTCTTAATAGCCTTTTCATTTCTCAAACATCCATTTCTCAGGGTTCTCATAAATATAAATAACAATTAAAAGCTCAAATTACTTCCATACATAACCATAAATCTTTATTATTTACATGAACCTCAAAATACATTACATAATCCCAAATACATATGAGAAAATAAAAATTTAATTACAAAATGACAAAATGAAACCTAGTGCCCTACCAATGCACTGCAGGTGACGAGGTGACGAGGACACAGTGCAGAACTGCAGAACAGACTCACCCAGTCTGTGGTCTACTAGGCTCACGATCAGGATCTCCAGTACCTACGCATGGCAAAAGCAACGCGCTAAGCAATAATGCTTAGTGGTGCAATAATATAATAAAAGAAAATAGCAAGAAAATAAATGTGTATAGAATGTGTATGCTTTCTTTGTTTGGTATTGGTATATTCATTATTTCATTAACTTTGTTCACTTTTATTCATTTGGTTGCCCCAAGTAACCTACACTAGACGACTGGACTGGATAACGGGTAAACTGGCACTGGGTACCTAGTACCTCGGGTCGTCACACCATCGGTCACATATGCATCTCCCGGTGTGCAACAGATCAGCTAATAAGCTATAAATAATATCAGGCATAAGGCCAAATCTCAATACAAAGTCAGAATGGCTAAAAGCCATGAAATCACGGAATGGCATATTGCCATGTGCGATCGCTAATCAACCCTCTTGGCCTGACAAACTATCCAAAACAATCTTGTTAGGTATACTAGGGCATTTGAAACTTTTAAATTCTTCAATTTATAAATTTCATGTTTTGGTGTTACTATTCACCTCATTGGTCTACAAAAATGTTGACTTTTGGATAGAAAATATGTTCATTGACTTTGGCACTCCCAACATACCACATTTGGTGTTTAAAACTTGTTGGCATTAAGTGTTAATACCATTTCAAAGTGTAACCCAACACAAACAGAATTTTTAGTTTTGGTGAGTCAACTTCACTGTTCTATTGGACACTGTTACTGTGGGAATTTGAAGAAATGTAAAACATGAAAGTTGTTCCTTATTTTGTCTAATTGAATTTCATTTTTTGAATCACTCCATTTGGAGTTTTGTATCTACAGTGAGTTATGGCCGTTCATTTGATCAATTCTGCAGAACCAGTTGTAGGGTATCCGGATTGGGGCCAAGTTTTGGTCCTCTTGCTTTGGTCTTTTGGGCATGGTTTCTTCAGCAAAAATGTGCCATTATAAGCCTAGTTTCATGTTCAATTGGCCAAACACCAATTGGACTAACACAGCCCAAGTTATGGCAGTGCAAATGGACTGAATTTTCAGTCCCTATGCTGTTGTCCTAGGGCAGCCTGCAGCCTCACTTTGCGACCTCATTTTTCAGTCCATTTGTTAGTCAAATTACCTAAAATGGTCACTAATTGACCATTAAAAGGTTCTTTAACAATTGCATAGGCCAAGTTCACATTTTACTCCAAAAACCCTAGTTCCAATTCATGATTTCTACACTTTACCTTAGTTAGCTATTAATTCACCATTCTTATGTTTATAAACTTCAAACATGGTTTCTAATTCACTTTAAGCTCATCAAAAACACTTCCTCCTATTCCATAGCTAGGGCAGCTGAAATTCATGTACACCTTCACAAGAATTTTTGTTCATTTAATTTACATTTTCTCACTAAATTCAAGTTGCTATTTATGAAATGAAAGAGTTTTAAGTATATAGAGCACTAACCTCAAGTGGCAGAATTTTCCAAGCCCCTAAACTTCACTTTTCTTCCTTTTCTTAGCTGCCAAAATCTTTGTCTAGGTGTGGGATTAATTTTTGATGAAGGGACTTATGGGTTTTAGGGTGAGGAAGCATGGAAATTTAAAGCTTGAAAGAGCTTTCATGGAGGTGGCTATGGGACTAGGGTTTCGGCTGGTTTCTTTTGGGGAGGATGGCTGCTGCAATTTTTTATTTTTTAGTCTTCATTTAGTCTCTTTATTAGTTAGTCAAATAATGGTTTAATTGTGATTGGTCCAAATTTTCTTAATGACATCACCATGATGTCATAAATAAGCTTTTTCCTCATTTTCCTTTTCTTTCCTCCACTACTCATTTTCAATTTAATTTCTAGTAATGTTTATTCATATTTTATATCATATTAATTATTTACTCAACTGGACAAGTCGGCCAAAAATCACCTCTAAAGGCGAAATGACCAAAATGCCCTCCGTTTGGCTTAACGGGTTAAAATCGTCTGTACCGATAGAAAAATTTTTCTAGATATTTTCTTGGCATTCTAATGCCATAGGAACCTCAATGACCCTTCTCTGGAGTTCCAAAAATTATTTTATAATTTTTCCCCCGGGTCTAGGGCTCCTCGTTGCGAGAACCGCAACTTCCCTCTGATTACCCATCGCTAGGGCATCGGCTCGTTTAACTTGGTTGTATTTTATTTTTTTAAAATTTTTACTAAATTTTTCTTATTAGTATTTGAGTTAATTATGGTTCCTGACTTTAGTTTGAATATTTTTCTGGACATTCTAGCTGTCCGGACCGACACCGGTCACCGGAACAGTAGGATGTACGGAGTGGTTATCGGGAGGGTGTTACAGTCAACTTACCTCAAATGGTCACTAATTGATCATTAAAATGTTCATTCACCATTACCTAAGCAAGGTCCAAGTTTCTCTCCAAAACCCTAACCCTAATTGACCAAGCCTCCAATTCATGCATCCCACTCCTAATTTGCTATACTAATCATATAATTTATAAGAGGGGCAGCAATATGTCACTTTAAACCAAAGATTTCTCCTAACCCTAACTCATGTCAAGGCTGCCAAAACTTCATGGAATATAACCATGCTTCATTAATTCAATTTTTGTCAAATTTTTAACTTAACTTAGCTCAAATTCATGATTAGAAAGATGTAAAAGCAAAGGTTATGGCACTAACCTCTTTGGTGATTTTCTAAGCTTGTTCACACCTCACTTTCTTCCACTTTCTCTTCTTCTAATTGCTGCCCAAGTCTTGCTCTAGTGGTAAGGGAAATTTTTAGTGAAGGGAGGACAAGGTTTTGAGGTGGTTTGAAGTGGGAAATGAAGCTTAAGGGAGCTTTAATGGTGGAACCTCTTCTCTCTCTCTCTCAACGTTTTTTAGGCTGCCCAAAGGTTGAAGATGCAGATTGGTTTTTCAAATTTTTGGTCACTTTTATCTCTTTTAATGAGTTTAACAAATTGTGATTGGTGGATAGGTTTTTAATGACATCATATGATGTCATAATTAGGTATTTTCTTTCATTTTCTTTTCTTCTTTTCTCTACTCATTTTCAATTCAATTTTTAGCAATATTTATTCATATTTTAGATCATAATAATTATTTACTTAATTGGACAAGTCGGCCAAAAATCGTCTCTGAAGGCGAAATGACCAAAATGCCCTCCGTTTGGCTCAACGGGTCAAAATTGTCTGTACCGATTGAAAATTTTTTCTAAATATTTTCTTGGCATTCTAATGCCATAGGAACCTCAATGACCCTTCTCTGGAGTCCTAAAAATTATTTTACGAATTTTTCCCCGGGTCTAGGGCTCCTCATTGCGAGAACCGCAACTTCCCTCTAGTTACCCATCGCTTGGGCACCGGCTCGTTTAACTTGGTTGTATTTTATTTCTAAAATTTTTCCTAAATTTTTCTTATTAATATTTGAGTTAATTATGGTTCCTGACTTTAGTTTAAATATTTTTCCGGATGTTCTAGCTGTCCGGACCGACACTGGTCACCGAAACAGTAGAATGTGTGGAATTGCTACAGTGAGGGTGTTACATCTACACTGAGTTATGACCAAACAAATGAACACTGTTCATTTGGTCAATTTTCCTAGGCAGAATGTGTGTTACCCAGATTTGGCCAATTTTTAGGTCAGTTTATTGTGGTTTTCTAGGCAAGATCTCTTCATCAAAGTTGTGCCATTATATATCTAATTTCATGTCCAATTGGCCTTGCACCAATTGAACCTATACAACTCAAGTTACAGCTGCCCAAACCTGCTGGACTCACATCCAGTCCTGCAGGTCACCCAAGGCAGCATTCCTAACCTCAATTCCATTGGCACAAATCACTCCAATTCCTCATCAAATATAGCCAAATGGTCACTAATTGACCATTACAACATTAATTCAACAACAATTTAACAAACCCCAATTTTGATTCAAACCCTAACCAAACTTATCAAATTTCCTAATTAAGTGAGGTTCATAGCACTAACCTTTGTGTGCTAGCTTAAATCTACTCTAAGCTACCCCAATTAATCTTCAATTCATTCAAAACACTTTGATCTTCTTCCTTGGGCTGCTCACTGAATTTCTTTCTTCTTTTTCTTCCTTCTTTTTCTTGGTTTTTCTTGCTTATTCTTGGAGTTCAAGCCTTGATGCAAGTTTGTCTTTAAATTTCTAAGAATTTTGGTCAAGAAATTTGGATGGTTTGGAAGCTTAAGCAAGCTTCAATGGAGGAAATTTTGTTTTGAGAGAGAAATGGGAATGTGGGATGGCAAAGTTATGGAGAAGAAGAGAAAAATCTATTTTCTTTCATTATTATAAGATATTTATGTAAATTTAAATACTAAATAATGTATTTGTCTTATTAGGCAAATTTGCTAATTAATTTTTATTTAAAATATATAACTCATTTTCCATTTTCCATCCGCTTTCTTTTTATTTATTTTTAATTAATTTTTTATTAATATTTATTCATATTTTATGTCATATAATTCACTTTCTTAAATGAACAAGTTGGTCAAAAATCGTCTCTGAAGGCGAAATGACTAAAATGCCCTTCGTTTGGTTTAAGGAGCCAAAATCGTCTGTACTGATTGATAAAATTCTCCTAACCTTTTCTTGGCATTCTAATGCTACCTAGGGATCCATAACTATTCTTTGGCATCCCAGAAATTAATTCATGGGATTTCGCCTCGGGTTTAAGTTTACTAGCTGTCCTCACCGCAACTTCCCGTTAGGGTCACCCATCACCGAGGCACCGGCTCATTTAACTTTGTTGTATTTCATTTCTAAAATTTTTCCTTAATTTTTCTTACTATTATTTGGTTTATTTATGACTCCTCACTCTAGTTTAATTATAGTTTTAGACATTCTGGCTCTCCGGACAGCCATTGGTCGCCGGAACAGTCGAATGCACGGACTAGTTAAAGTGAGGATGTTACAGGTTTAGTTTGCTTATCTTATAAGTGCCCACTTTGTTTATTATATAGCATGAGAATCCCATTCTATATTATTAGTATCTCATACGAATCGATGGGAACAAACAAAGATGACAGTCTATATGGATAAATCTTATCCTATAAAGTATCTAAAATTATAAACCATGATTTATAGTAATTGTATCAAAATGTTCTGTCACTCATATTCTTAATACTTTAAGAATGAAATATCTGATAAGTTACTAAAGGATATTTTCAATTAAATTTAAACAATTTAAATTTAAAAGAAAAATATATATACCATTAAATAGGAACTAATATTTATAAGATACAATTTCATGATATGCTGTAGGGCATACTACTAACATTAATAATTTACCTAATTTATAAATTACAAATCAATTATCAATTAAAATAAAAAAAATTACAATAATACCTTGACTTTTTGCCCTTAGAGACTCTTTTGTGTTGTGGAATGATAAGAACCAAGCCACAATTGGTGAGATTAAGAAATGGGATGAAAAGAGAGAAAGTTTGAGAAGAAAGAAGTGAAGGGTGAGTGAGAGAGAGGATGTCACACTTAACCCCTCCGTAAGGCATAACATGATCCCATAGTACACCTAATGAATTATCGTACTTCGCCTATGGATAACTCATTAAATATACTACAAGGGATTTTAAAACAATTTCCGTTAATTTTGAAAGAAGTGGGTAAATTTTTTACAAATATTAAAAACCTTTATTTGACACTAAGTCATAAATCAAATTTTTGGATATTTAAAATCTCCATAATTTTTACAAAAATTTTGGCAGAGTGCCGGCTGTATTTTGAGAAAATAATTCTTCAAAACCTACAAAGAAAAACACTCCCAATGTTTTTACTCAGCCACCACTCCAATACAAATCATTTTCATATGTCTATTCAACACAATTAACTCAATCCAATTTTTCAAGCCATACTTAGCATAAAGAAAACCATACATGGATTTCAAAACTCAGGAAGAAATTTGGATATTACATTCATTAAAAAACTCATAAATAAATTTGAAAATTACAATAATTTTCATTTTAATTACATACCCAAAATAATATTATAAAAGTTCTTCTACAACTGCTCAAATAAATTACATACATATAATTACATGCATACATCACAACCTATATACAATGGTATACCTATGATATACTCGGAGCTAATCTGAATGTGTCTTCAAGGCGCAGCTATAGGAAATCTCACTCAGTTGCTCTATCTTTACTTTCATCTGCGACAGCATACAAGGCAATTGCTGAGTGGTAAACTCAGTGATGTACAACTATAATTTAAAGCATAGTACAATATACCTTAGCAAAATTACAGCAAAGAATTTGGAAATCTGGAAATTCATCAAATTCTAAAAATCAAAATATTCGTTGTCAATAATATAAATCATTTGTTAAAATGACTTTGATCAAGAAATTCAATTTATCAAATCAGAACTAGACATTTAAAGTAATTCCAGCAATTTATAGAATAAAGATTAATTTCAATTAAAATTAATTATACATAAATCCCATTTGAAATAAAAATTCTTTACTATTCAAAAATCATTTTTAATCTCACTAACTATGCAAGACTAATCCGTGAGGGCCATATTCAGGGTGATTCTAACTCCTTATGGTCGGGGAGATCGAATCAGGATTCTAACTCCCTATGGTCGGGGAGATCGAATCATCGTGCACATTACACACCACAATAATGTAACTTCCGAAAGGGCCAATGAAAAACTTAGATCTAACCTCTAATAAGAGGAGAATCTAAGCATGTGCACATACCATGGTAATAAAAACAAAGCTAACTCCATTGTCTCCTTAACAAATGAGAGAGATGGGTAATAACCTAGTCAAGCATCTATAGTGAGATATAAAATAATATCATGAATCTCTTTGTCCTTTTTGTGAGCATAAATCATAACACAATTCAATTCAATGTCAATTCCAATATCCAATAATTTTTATGCTCATCACAATTCAAAACATATTTTATCACAATTTTTCCAAAAATAATTTATTCAATCCACAATAATGCTCAATAATTGTTGAAATACCATTTCACGAAGCTAAATTCATGCATACTATAACAATTTCAATAATCATTAAAATAATTCCAATACTTGATAAACATAATACATAAGGAAAATAACGTCATTTAATCATATGAAATATTAAGAACAAAATCAATTCAAAACTAGTTGTGCACAAACCTCTTTGTCAACTAGTTTACTCCAATTTTCGGTTTTCCTCGAAGATCCCTTTCCAATCTCTTTTTCAATTAAAACACACAATTTACAGTGTTTTAGTACCATATCTCATAATTAATCCATTAATTTATTTCATGCCTACTTAATTGTAGCCTTAAATTTGCTTAAAATGGTATCCTTTGAATTTTGCATTTTAGGTTACTATTCATTGCACTATTCAAGTCAAAATATTGACTTTTTCCTACTACATAGGTTTATTATTGCTAATTGCACTCATAAACCACATTTTGGGTGTTAATTTTGTTGGCATTGATTGCCAATTCAATTTCTAATTTCCCTAGGTGCAAATCTAAAATTTTAATTTTGGTTCACTGTTTTCTACTATTCCATTGGTCTGATTACTGTGGAAATTTGGCTAAGTGTCCTGCATCAAAGTTGTTCCTTATTATCTTAGCTTTAATTCTCTTTTTTGAATCACTCCATTTGGAGTTTTTTAGCTCAAGATATTGCCATTTTCCTAAGGTTGGCTGAATTGGTATCTACCCAGAATTCTGGGCACAATTCTGGTTCTGACAATTTTGGTGTGCAGACTGCAGCTCACTTTTCGGATGGGTTATGGTCAGAATTTGGGTTTGTGTTTTTCATAAAAGTTGTAGTGCTATGTCTCAATTTTCAATCGGTATAAAATTTAGGTCATTTGGACCTTCCTACACCAAGTTATGGCCAAATGAACAAATACTGTTTATTTAGTTATTTTTGTACAGTGGCAGTGTGTCAATTCCGGGTTTGACCTAATTGTTTACTAACTTAGTGTCACTTTTAGGGCAGGGTTTCTACATGAAAATTGTGGCATTATGTGTCTACTTTCATTTACAATTGGCCTCACACCAATTAGAGTGACAGAATTATAGTTTTGGTCCTTGAAGTGGACCAAGGTCAAACTGTCCAATTTGGGACAGCATCACATTCCATTTCCAATCCAATTCCAAACACTTAAACACATGCCAATTGACTCCAATTAACCATTTTAAACCTCACTTAGGTCAAAGTACATCAATTCACTAAATTCTCAAATTTCTCCCCCCAAATCCTAAGGGTTAAGAACCCTAATTTCCTAAATCTTCATGCAATTAAAGTATATATTCATATTCTACACACTTAATTCAACTTAATTACCCTTTTAAATTCATCAAAATCACTCAAATCCTATTCCTACTAATGTTAATGGTCTCACATGTTTTATTTGTTTGAAATTTTCATAATTCCCTAGTTATTTCAACTACATAAACATCAATTTAGCTAGAAAATGGTAAGTTAGAACACTAACCTCTTCTTTGAATTCCACTTCTTCAAATCCTTTACTTTCTTCCTTCCTTTTCTTCTTCAATCTTCTTTTCTAGTTGTAAGAGTAAGGTAAATCAAGAATTTTGGGGGAATTTATGAGGAATTTAGGGGTTTAAGAAGCTTAAAATGAAGCTTTAATGGTGAAAAAAAAAATAAGAATAAAGGGAGAGGAGAGAGAGTCAAAATCAGCCAAGGGAAGAAGATGGGCATTTTATTTTTTTTTTCTTTCATTTTATGTGTATTTATCTCAAAAATTAACTTGGTCAAATTTGTAATTAAATTAAAATTAATTTTGATGTCATATCTTCTGTCATTATGTGATGTCATTATTCAAAATTTCTTTTCTTTTATTTTTCCTTTGTTTTTTCATACTTCATTAATATAATTTCATATTTCAAAATTTTCATTTCTTAGATTTTATTAGACAGTTTAGTCAAGAGTCACCTCTTGGGGTGCACTAACCAATTTGTCCCTCGCCAGTCTGATCTAGTTTGCAAATAATTCAGTGTTTCTTCTGGAACCCTGACTAAATTATTTGAACTGGTTCTCAACCTTTTTCTGTGATTTTCACATTTCTCATAGCTTTGCAATTTTTCCTAGGACAGCGGTGTCACAATGCCCATACAAAATTAGGGCTTTGACTTGTAACACCCTCCCTATAGCAACTTCATACATTCTACTGTTCCGGTGATTAGTGTCGATCTGGACAGCTAGAATATCCAGAAAAAAACATTTAAACTAATGTGAGGAACTATAATTAACTCAAATATTAACAAGAAAAATTTAGGAAAAATTTTAGAAATAAAATACAACCAAGTTAAATGAGCCGGTGCCCTAGCGATGGGTAACCTAGTGGGAAGTTGTGGTTCTCGCAACTAGGAGGCCTAGACCAGGGGGAAAATTCATAAAATAATTTTTGAAACTCCAGAGAAGGGTCATTGAGGTTCCTATGGCATTAGAATGCCAAGAAAATGCTTAGAAAAATTTTTCAATCGATATAGACAATTTTGGTCTGTTAAGCCAAATAGAAGGCATCTTGGTCATTTTGCCTTCAGAAGTGATTTTTGGCTGACTTGTCCAGTTAAGTAAATAATTATTATGACACAAAATGTGAATAAATATTGCTAAAAATTAAATTGAAAATGAGTAGAGAAGAAAAGGAAAAAAATGAGATTAAATGACAATTTTGACATCACATGATGTCATCAACCCTTTCCCCACCAATCACAAGCTAACCTATTAAAATGGATAATTGAGGCAAAAATAAACAAAAGCAATCAGATTCATCTCCTTCACCCAAACTAGCCGTTTCCTCTTCTCCCACCCAAAACCACCATTAAAGCTTATATAAGCTTTCTAACTCACCAAATCTCACTGGAAACCCTAAGTCCACTTCAACAAAATTTGCCTACACAACTTGGCAAGGTGATTGGCTGCCAAGAAAAGCCAAGAAATTGAAGTTTTAACTTGGGAGAATTCTACTCAAAAAAAGGTTAGTGTCCAACTCTTACTCCTTTTGCTTTAATTCATGTTCAATGGCATGAATTGTGTAGGAAATACAAGGAAATAAAGCAAATAAGTGTGTGTGTACAACTTACAATTTTTAGTAGCTAGGGTTAGGTAGGGTTTGATGATTTTGCTTGGTAGAAAAATGGTTATGAGCAGCCTTTGATAGTGGATGGGGTATTGAACATAATTAAGTAAGTGAAATGCAAGAATTGTGCATGTATGAAATGAAAAAAATTGGACACTTGAACAATTCTAGGGTTTGCTCATGTAATGGTTGTAATGGTCAATTAGTGACCATTTGAATGTATATAATGAGGAAATGAAGTGAGTTGAGGATTGGCATTTGTTGAGCTGCCTTAGTTGACCTGCAGGATTGAGCATGAGTCCAGTAGGTTTGGGCAGTTATAAATGGAGTTGTAGAGGTTCAATTGGTGCAAAGCCAATTGGACATGAAACTAGACACATAATGGCACAACTTTGGTGAAAAAACTCTGCCCAGAAAACCAAACCAAGTGGACCAAAAAATTGCCCTAATCTGGGTGACTTGCATTCTACCTAGGCAAAATAACCAATTGAACATTGTTTATTAATTTAGTCATAACTCAGTGTAGAAAGGTCCAATTGACCTGAAATTTTATCAGTAGAAAGTTGAGACATAGACCTACAACTTTCATGGGTAATACAAATCCAAATTCTAAACATAACCTAGTCAAATTTCGAACCAAACTTAGGTTACCAAATCTGGCAGAACCAGTGTTGCCCAGAATTTTGGATTTTGTCCAATCCGGCCAGTTATGGTGTTTAGGACATAACTTAAGCTACAAAACTCCAAATGGAGTAATTCAAAAAAGGAAATGTAACTAGACAAAATAAGGAACAACTTTCATGAAGACAATTTTGCCAAATTCCTACTGTACAAATGACCAATGGAACAGTAAATATGAGGCTTGAAATCTGAAAATTTTAAAAAACTAACACTAAGCTTAGAAATGGTATTGGCAACCAATACCAACAATTTTAGAATACAAAATGTGGCATGTTGGGAGTATTAGAACCAATGTACCTATTGTCTATGCAAAAGTCAACATTTTAGTTAACTAATGAAATAAATAGTTACACCTAAACTTAAATTTCAAGAATTGTAAAATTTAAAAGTACAACGTGCCTTAGTACACCTAGCAAGATTGGTTTAGATAGATTGGCATGCTTGTAACATCCTCATTTTAGCTAGTCCATACAGTCTACTGTTCCGGTGACCAGTGTCGGTCCGGACATGTCACACCCTACCCCTCTGTAAGGCATAACATGATCCCGTAGTATACCTAATGAATTACCAACTCCGTCTACTGATAATCCATTAAATACACTACAAGGGATTTTAAAAAACTTTTCTTACTTCTTTTACAGTGGTGAGCACTATTTACAGGTGTTAAAAACCTTTTTGAACTGAAGTGATAGAACTAACACATTTGAATTATTTGGAATTTCTGTAAAAATTTTGGCAGAGTGCCATCTGTATTTTGGATAAAACAGTTCTTCAGAAAACCTGTAAAAAGCACTTCAATATATTTCCAAATCTCAACTCCAACATTTTCTCAACTCAAATCCATAGTAATTTTTCAAAGACTGAGATAAAAGAAATATAATACAAATTTTATAAGTCAAAATAACTCATAATTCACTTTACAACTCCAATGTACAATTTTAATTCACAACTGCTTAAAACCAACAACAATATGTACATACAGTGAACATACATTACATTACAAAATACAAAATGTTGGTATACTCATTATACCCTAGCTCTCATGGAGGTGCTAGCACTAGTCTGTTTGCATCCTGTCTGTCTACCTGCGACAGCAATAAAAAGCTATCGCTGAGACAATGTCTCAGTGGTGCACAACATTAACCAAATACAATTTAAATCACAATTCATAAATCATATAGATAGTGGATACTTAAAACCGTAGTTAAATTCAAGACAATAATGTCATAAGGAATTTAACACAATATTACAATAAATCTCAGTAATCAAAACATAGTTAAATTCAAAAGACAGTGAATGTCAATAAGAATTTAAACTCATTTTACAATCTTACAATATGCATCAATAAATCACACACATCTTTAATCATGTTCCCAAGTTCAATTCATCCCAAAAGCCGATGGCTAATGAGGTATTCAATTCATCCCAAAAGTCAATGACTAATGAGGAATAACATAGCTAGCTAGCAAAAATATGAGTACTCATTCTATTCGTCCTCAACAGGCACACACCTCAACACTTCAGCCAGAGAGGGAATTCAATTCATCCCACTAGACAAGCTAGCGAGGAATACAATCAATGTACATGTTAGCTGTGGTTTCAAACCAACTACAGTGCTTTTCAATCAATAAGTATCCATCAAATATCTTTCAAACCATTTTTTCACGATTTCACAACTTAAAACAATAATATGCAAATAGTCATAATTTATTTCAATTGAAAATAATTCAAAAGAAATAGTTGTTGTGCACAAACCTCGATAATCGTCTCGGTCCGACTCGATATTTCCTTCCCTTTCACGAGTCTTTGGTAATCGAAACACAATTTGAAGTGTTTCAGTACTAAATTAAACTGTCTCTAACGATAATGTTCGATAAGTAATTCACTGAAGGCTATTATTTGCTCAATCACCTAATATACCGACCCTCGATTAGGTTTTAGTTTCATTAATATGCCACATTCGATAGGGTTTTAGGGATGGTATGTTTTACCAAACTCATTTCCTTCTTTAGTGCATTTTCTTGCAATTTGCTGGGTTCCGGGATACTAGTTTGACCTAGCCGGACGATCTAGTTTCCTCGATTTTCGGGTTTCGGTTAAAACTACAAACTTGTAGATCTATCTCTTATGGAACGCGGGGCAAAATTTTAGGTCAATCCGAGTTAAGTAGACCAAGTTATGGTCATTATACTATTGCTGGTCAAATGGCATCAAATTAGGTCAATTTTAGGTCAATTTGGTCAACTTTGGTTCGGCCAGTTTTTGGACCCGAATTTGTGCAAGCTTTTTGACTTACTTCTGGTCATTTCTGGGCTTTGGTGTCTTCATAAGACTTGTTGGTATGGGTCTTAACTATTCATGGTTAAAATTTCAGGTCAATTGGACCTGTTTTGAGTGAGTTATGGCCTAAACACTACCTGCTGCCCAATTGGTAAGTTTTTAGGTTTCAATTGCACTTAATCCGAATTGGTCATTTTTCATGCCACCTTGCAAGCAGAATTTTGGTATGCTTTCTCAATGAAAGTTGGCACATTTTGTGCCTAGTTTCACCTCCAATTGGTCTCATACCAATTGAGGTTACACGTTTAAAGTTATAGGCTAAAATGTATACTGCCTTAATCACATTGCTTAAACATACATCAATTACACACTTACATTACTATATGTTCACTTCCCTTACCAATTCTGTTTTGGTTCATTACCAAAACCATATTCCACTTTACATTAACATCACTTTGGGCAGATTACAAACATCCTTAATACACCAATTAAACTCACATTTACAAAGTCTAAGTACAATCACATATACACCTAAACCTTACTAGTTCTTACATACACTTTACACAATCAATCTATATACATATATCCATCAACCTTAATGTCAATATTTCTGCCAACACCTTCATGAACACATACATTTATCCAAAAATCCCAAGGCTGCCGAAAAGCCTTCTCAACACCAAAGTGTCCTACAATTCATCAATTTCCATTCCAAGTGCAAAATCACCATATACATATGGAATAATTTACTAGGATATTAAATCACCCTAACCAACATCATTTCTCATCAAATATATGTACAAATATTTCATCAAATACATAACTCCATGGCTGTCCAAAATGAACATATCAATAGCTTCTCAAACTTGAAATTTTTCTTCACAAAACCAACACCCATAACATGAACACAAAGTTTAACAAAGCAATCTTCCAAAATACAAACTTACCTTATGGTTGGAACTTGCCAAACCTTGATTAAACTTCTTGATTTTGGTATCAAGCTCTTCCTTATGATGTGTAGACAATCTTTAATGAAGGAACCTAAGTGTTTAGAAGTGAAGTGAGGGGTTAGATGAAGCTTGAATGAAAACGCCAATGGAGGTTTTCTTTCTCTTCAATTCAACTAGGTTAAAGGAGTGAAGAAGATGAACATTTCAGCTGCTATAGTGGACTTACATCAGCCCATTTTATGTTTAGTTTAATCATTAGTGGCCCACTCACACAAATAATTCATATTATAAACTTAACTCCCACTTATTCCACATTTAACCTTTAATTTTTGTTATTTACTTTAAGTACCACCAAATTAATTTTTCATTTTATTTTCTAAGTGTAATATTATTTATTTTTAATGGACATTTAGGTCAAAAGACAATTCGGGATGTCAAATGACCATAATGCCCTGCTCAAGTTACATTCTCGATTTTTCGGTAACACCGGGTTTTGTCTGTTTTTCGATTTCTCACTTTTCTTTGTACTAATGATTTAATTTTTCTTTGATCTTCCTAATGATATTTATTCTTCTATAAGGGTCTATTTAAGTCCTAAAAATGTTTTCCAGGGTTCCCCGCAGTCTAGGGCTAGTCAACGGTCTACGCCGTGACTTCCCTATGATCACCCATCGCTAGGGTTCTCGCCGCTTAACTTGGTTACATTTCTTTGCTATTATTTTTCCTTTGTTTTTCTTGTATTTTCTTTTCTTTTATTTCATTATTTTATGTCTCCTCACTCATATTGAAGTATAGTTCTAGGCATCCTAGCTGTCCGGACAACACTGGTCACCGGAACAGTAGAACGCACTACCGAACTTTGGGGTGTTACAATTCTCCCCCCCCCCCCTTAAATAAATTTCGTCCCGACATTTTACCTGGCATTTGGCTCTGAATAGCTGTCGGTGCTGTCTCCTCATCTCCACTTCACATTCCCAACTAGCTTCTGGCTCGAATGATGGTTCCACAAAGACTTTAACCAGTGTATCTGCTTGTTCCTCACCGCTTCACCTCATATGCCAGAATTTTTATGGGTTCTTCCTCATATGAGAGGTCTGGATTTACCTCAATCTCTTCAACTGATAGTACATGAGATGGGTCAGATATGTACCTCCTTAACATGGACACATGGAAGACACTGTGTATCCTTGCTAGTTCTGGAGGTAATGCCAACCGATATGCCAAAGGACCCACTCTTTCTAGAACCTCATATGGTCCGATGAAACGAGGACTCAGTTTCCCCTTTCTGCCTAATCTCATAATTCTCTTCCAAGGAGAAACTTTGAGGAATACCTTATCACCCACTGCATATTCAATATCCCTTCTTTTCAAATTAACATAGGACTTCTGACGGTCTGATGCAGCTTTGAGTCTATCTCTAATCAATCTGATCTTTTGAATTTTTGTCCCAATCATCTTCCTTTCACCTACTTCATCCCAACATAAGGGAGTTCTGCACTTTCTACCATACAAAGCTTCATATGGAGGCATCCCAATGCTTGATTGGTAGCTGTTGTTATAAGCAAACTCAATCAAAGGCAAGTGTGTATCCCAACTACCTTCAAATTCAATCACAAAAGCCCGTAGCATATCCTCCAATATCTGAATAACCCTTTCGCATCGCCATCTGCGTGGGTGGAATGTCTTTGAAGTTCAATCTAGGTCCTTGGGCTCTCTGAAGACTACCCCAGAATCTAGAAGTGAACCTAGGATCTCTGTCAGACACAATTGATACTGGCACTCCATGCAGTTTTATAATCTCATATATGTACAATCTGGCCAATCTTTCCAGGCTATAGTCCATCCGAACTGGCAAAAAGTGAGCAGACTTGGTCAATCTGTCAACTATAACCCATACTGCATCATGACTACTCTGTGTCCTTGGAAGTCCTGTAACAAAATCCATAGTTATTCGTTCCCATTTCCACTGCATCGACAAAGGATGTAATGTACCGAACTTGATGTTCGCCTTTACTTGCTGACAAGTTAGGCATTTGGAAACAAATTCATATATTTCTCTCTTCATGCCCATCCACAAGTAATGCTCTTTCAGCCCTATTTACATTTTAGTTCCACCAGTGTGCATAGCAAATGGAGACTAATTTGCTTCCTTCATAATGATTTGTCTCAATTCCACATCACTAGGAACGCACATTACGCTTCGATGTAGCAATAAACCATCATCTCTCACAGAGAATTCAGGTTTCTTGCCCTGCTGGACTTCTTTCAGTAGCTTATGATATTTTTCATCACTCTGAGCAGCCATTCGATCGGATCACCAACATGGCCGTACATGCCATGCAACTCATGCATCCCTCATCATCAATCTCTAAACCGCATGTCAGGCTTTCAATTCATATACCATGGACAAAGGAGAAACTCTAAGACTTGCCATAGTCTTGCGACTTAAGCGTCGACCACCACATTTGCTTTCCCTGGCTGATAGTCTATTAAGCAATCATAGTCTTTAATGAGTTCTAACCATCTCCTCTGCCTCAAATTCAATTCCTTCTGGGTGCTTAAGTACTTCAAGATCTTGTGATCTGTGTAAATGTAGCATTTCTCTCCATACAAATAGTGTTTCCAGATCTTCAGAGCAAAAACAATAGCCGCTAACTCCATATCATGTGTTGGGTAATTCCTCTCGTCTTTGTTTAATTGGCGTGATGCATAAGCAATGACATTCGATCTTGCATCGATACAGCCTAACCCATTGTGAGAAGCATCACTATAAACTGTGTATTCTTTACCCGGAGTAGGTAAGGTGAGGACTGGAGCTTCAGTCAAACACCTCTTCAACTCATCAAAACTTTGCTGACATTTATCTGTCCACTGAAATTTTATATCTTTCCAAAGCAGTTTGGTCAGTGGAGAAGATAACATAGAAAATCCCTTCACAAACCGACGGTAATATCCAGCTAAACGCAGAAAACTGTGAATTTCTGTGATGTTCCTGGGCGGCTTCCAATTAAGGATAGCTTCTACCTTGCTGGAATCTACCTTAATCCCTTCAGCTGACACAACATGTCCCAAAAAGGAGATTTCTTTCAGCCAAAATTCACATTTCGACAACTTGGCGTATAGCTGTTTCTCCCTTAAAGTCTGCAGTATAATCCGCAGATGTCTGTCATGCTCATATGCATTCCTTGAATATATCAAAATGTCATCAATAAACACCACCACAAATTGATCAAGATATGGTCTGAAGATAGTGTTCATCAGATCCATAAAAGCAGTTGGAGCATTTGTTAACCCGAATGGCATTACTAGAAACTCATAGTGGCCATACCGAGTTCTGAAAGCAGTTTTTGGAATACTCTGCTCTTGCACCTTCAACTGATAATAACCGGATCGCAAATCAATTTTGGAGAATACAGCTGCACCCTTCAACTGATCAAACAGATCATCAATGCGAGGCAATGGATATCTGTTCTTTATTGTCACCTTATTCAACTGCCGGTAGTCAATGCATAAGCGGAGTACCATCCTTCTTCTTAACAAACAACACCGTGCTCCCCAAGGTGACACACTAGGCGAATGAAGCCCTTTACAAGTAATACATGCAACTGTATCTTCAACTCCTTCAACTTTGCTCGTGCCATTCTGTATGGCGTAATGGAGAATGGATCCACACAAGGCATAACATGAATTTCAAACTGCACTTCTCTTTCCGAGGTAATCCTGCAATTCATCAGAAACACATCCGAAAGTCATGTACTGTAGGGATGTCCTTCAATGCTGGACTCCCCACTTGGGTGTCTACCACATGTGCCAAGTAGGCTTCACACCCCTTTCTGATCATCTTTCTGGCTAGTGCAGCCGAAATGATGTTTGATGGCAATAACTGCCTTTCCCCATGTATTACCACATCACTGTACTGAGGAAGGCCAAAAGTGACTGTCTTCAGCCTACAGTCAATCATGGCATGATGCCTAGCTAACCAATCCATGCCCAAGATGATATCATAATCTTCGAAGGGCATTTCAATGAGATCAGACAAAAAAGTGTGTCCTTGGATCACCAAAGGACAATCTCTATACATCCTATTAACCCTGACTTCCTGTCCTAGTGGACTTGTTACTAGCACCTCAAAGCCCATTTGTATACATAGAACAGCAATGCAATCAATGATGCTAGCACTCACATAAGAATGGGTAGAACCCGGGTCAAATAACACAAACACATTTTGGTTAAAAGTTGAGAAGGTACCAGCCACAACATCAGATGTCTCGGCCTCTTCCCTCTGTCTCATTGCATACATTCGACCAGAACCTTTGTCTTGCTCAATGTTTCATCGTGCCTTGGCCGTCTTTGGCTACCTCTACCTGCCTCTACATCTGTGGGTGGTTGTGAACTTCGTGATGTGGCTCACAGGCTTCCGCGAGTAGGAGGTGGTCCAACTCTGCGACTACTGGTGCAATCCTTGGCAAAGTGTCCTGTGCCTCCACAGTTATAACAGGCTCCAATAGCCTTATAGCATATCTCACCATGATTTCTTTCCACAAGTTTCACATTGGCGGGGAGGGTAGGAACTTCTGGTACTCTGCTGACCAGATAGGGGAGGTCTCTGTCCTGAATATCTTCCCCTACCAGATTTCTTACCACCTTTGCCATGTCCCCCATGGTTTTTCCTCTTCCTAGTATGACCACTGGAACTCTGTTCTACTGACTTTCCCTCTTTATCTGTCTTATCTGATTTCTTTTTCTCAGGAGCAGTCTCAATCTCAATTCTTTCCAACTCTAAGGCTTGAGAAATAAGTTCAGAGAAGTTAGTGTGTTTGAAGCCGACTACTTGTACTCTGATACTGGGCTTCAAGCTAGTTTCAAACCTCTTGCATCTCTCCCTTCTGGTAGAGAGTAGACTCACTGCATAATGGCTAAGGCGGGAAAAATTCCCTTTCATACTCAGCCACTGATCTGGCCCCCTGTTTCAGACTTAGGAACTCTTACAGCTTCTGGTCTACATAAGCATCAGGGACATATTTCTGTCTGAATTTCCTGAGAAAGTCATTCCATGTTAATACTGCTGGTTCTACTAGACTATGGGAAATGATTTTCCACCAGTCATAAGCATCCCCCTGTAGCAAAGACACTGAGTATTCAAATCTGAGCTCCTCTGTGCAATGTAGTTTCTTGAATACCCTATCCATCCTCTCTAACCACTGTTCAGCTTCTAGAGGATCTACTGTCCCTTTGAACTCTGTAGCCCCATATTTCATCAATTTATCATATCGCTGTAGGAGGCGTGGTTGTACCATCGTGTCTCAGATTGGGACTTGAGTAGGTACATTACCGACCATTTGTTGAAACATTCTGACCATCTGCTGAGCGGCGAGCAGAAATTGCAGATCTGCAGGGTGGTCTTCTTGAACCACTGACATTTTGTAGGCCTGGGGCATCTCCTTGCACCTCAGCCTCAATCGATTGATCGACTGAATGATCACCCTCTACCATAGTCAATGTGAGGATTTTAGATCTCCTGAACAAATAACACAAGGAGATTTCCTCCCGTTAGTGCATATTTATAATGTAATGTACTGTATGTATCAAACAATGATATTGAGCAGTTGTACTATGAAGAAAGAATATTCAAGTAACATGTGAAAACAAAATTTAAAAACTTTGCTCTGATACCACTAAAACATGTCACACCCTACCCCTCTGTAAGGCATAACATGATCCCGTAGTATACCTAATGAATTAACAACTCTGTCTACTGATAATCCATTAAATACACTACAAGGGATTTTAAAAAAACTTTTCTTACTTCTTTTACAGTGGTGAGCACTATTTACAGATGTTAAAAACCTTTTTGAACTGAAGTGATAGAACTAACACATTTGAATTATTTGGAATTTCTGTAAAAATTTTGGCAGAGTGCCATCTGTATTTTGGATAAAACAGTTCTTCAGAAAACCTGTAAAAAGCACTTCAATATATTTCCAAATCTCAACTCCAACATTTTCTCAACTCAAATCCATAGTAATTTTTCAAAGACTGAGATAAAAGAAATATAATACAAATTTTATAAGTCAAAATAACTCATAATTCACTTTACAACTCCAATGTACAATTTTAATTCACAACTGCTTAAAACCAACAACAATATGTACATACAGTGAACATACATTACATTACAAAATACAAAATATTGGTATACTCATTATACCCGTGATCTCTCATTGGAGGTACTAGCGACCTAGTCTGCCTGCTCTGTCTGTCTACTGCGACAAAGAATAAAGCTATCACAGACAATGTCTCAGTGGTGCACAACATTAACCAAATACAATTTAAATCACAATTCATAAATCATATAGATAGTGGATACTTAAAACCGTAGTTAAATTCAAGACAATAATGTCATAAGGAATTTAACACAATATTACAATAAATCTCAGTAATCAAAACATAGTTAAATTGAAAAGACAGTGAATGTCAATAAGAATTTAAAATCATTTTACAATCTTACAATATGCATCAATAAATCACACACAGCTTTAATCATGTTCTCAAGTTCAATTCATCCCAAAAGCCGATGGCTAATGAGTTATTCAATTCATCCCAAAAGTCAATGACTAATGAGGAATAACATAGCTAGCTAGCAAAAATATGAGTACTCATTCTATTCGTCCTCAACAGGCATACACCTCAACACTTCAGCCAGAGAGGGAATTCAATTCATCCCACTAGACAAGCTAGCGAGGAATACAATCAATGTACATGATAGTTGTGGTTTCAAACCAATTACAGTGCTTTTCAATCAATAAGTATCCATCAAATATCTTTCAAACCATTTTTTCATGATTTCACAACTTAAAACAATAATATGCAAATAGTCATAATTTATTTCAATTGAAAATAATTCAAAAGAAATAGTTGTTGTGCACAAACCTCGATAATCTGTCTCCTGCGGACTCGAGATTTCCTTCCCTTTCCTGAGTCTTTGGTAACTGAGAAACACAATTTGAAGTGTTTCAGTACTAAATTAAACTGTCTCTAACGATAATGTTCGATAAGTAATTCACTGAAGGCTATTATTTGCTCAATCACCTAATATACCGTCCCTCGATGCGTTTTAGGTAAATTAGGTTTTAGTGTCATTAATATGTCACATTCGATAGGGTTTTAGGGTTGGTACGTTTTACCAAACTCATTTCCTTCTTTAGTGCATTTTCTTGCAATTTGCTGGGTTCCGGGATACTAGTTTGACCTAGCCGGACGACCTAGTTCTCTCAGTTTTCGGATTTCGGTTAAAACAAAAAACTTGTAGATCTATGTCTTATGGAACGCGGGGCAAAATTTTAGGTCAATCCGAGTTAAGTAGACCAAGTTATGGTCATTATACTATTGCTGGTCAAATGGCATCAAATTAGGTCAATTTTAGGTCAATTTGGTCAACTTTGGTTCGGCCAGTTTTTGGACCCGAATTTGTGCAAGCTTTTTGACTTACTTCTGGTCATTTCTGGGCTTTGGTGTCTTCATAAGAATTGTAGGTATGGGTCTTAAATATTCATGGTTAAAATTTCAGGTCAATTGGACCTGTTTTGAGTGAGTTGTGGCCTAAACACTAACTGCTGCCCAATTGGTCAGTTTTTAGGTTTCAATTGCACTCAATCCGAATTGGTCATTTTTCATGCCACCTTGCAAGCAGAATTTTGGTATGCTTTCTCAATGAAAGTTGGCACATTTTGTGCCTAGTTTCACCTCCAATTGGTCTCATACCAATTGAGGTTACACATTTAAAGTTATAGGTTAAAATGCATACTGCCTTAATCACATTGCTTAAACATACATCAATTACACACTTACATTACTATATGTCCACTTCCCTTACCAATTCTGTTTTGGTTCATTACCAAAACCATATTCCACTTTACATTAACATCACTTTGGGCAGATTACAAACATCCTTAATACACCAATTAAACTCACATTTACAAAGTCTAAGTACAATCACATATACACCTAAACCTTACTAGTTCTTACATACACTTTACACAATCAATCTATATACATATATCCATCAACCTTAATGTCAATATTTCTGCCAACACCTTCATGAACACATACATTTATCCAAAAATCCCAAGGCTGCCGAAAAGCCTTCTCAACACCAAAGTGTCCTACAATTCATCAATTTCCATTCCAAGTGCAAAATCACCATATACATATGGAATAATTTACTAGGATATTAAATCACCCTAACCAACATCATTTCTCATCAAATATATGTACAAATATTTCATCAAATACATAACTCCATGGCTGTCCAAAATGAACATATCAATAGCTTCTCAAACTTGAAATTTTTCTTCACAAAACCAACACCCATAACATGAACACAAAGTTTAACAAAGCAATCTTCCAAAATACAAACTTACCTTATGGTTGGAACTTGCCAAACCTTGATTAAACTTCTTGATTTTGGTATCAAGCTCTTCCTTATGATGTGTAGACAATCTTTAATGAAGGAACCTAAGTGTTTAGAAGTGAAGTGAGGGGTTAGATGAAGCTTGAATGAAAACGCCAATGGAGGTTTTCTTTCTCTTCAATTCGGCTAGGTTAAAGGAGTGAAGAAGATGAACATTTCAGCTGCTATAGTGGACTTACATCAGCCCATTTTATGTTTAGTTTAATCATTAGTGGCCCACTCACACAAATAATTCATATTATAAACTTAACTCCCACTTATTCCACATTTAACCTTTAATTTTTGTTATTTACTTTAAGTACCACCAAATTAATTTTTCATTTTATTTTCTAAGTGTAATATTATTTATTTTTAATGGACATTTAGGTCAAAAGACAATTTGGGATGTCAAATGACCATAATGCCCCTGTTCGGGTTACATTCTCAATTTTTCGGTAATACCGGGTTTTATCTGTTTTTCGATTTCTCACTTTTCTTTGTACTAATTATTTAATTTTTCTTTGATCTTCCTAATGATATTTATTCTTCTATAAGGGTCTATTTAAGTCCTAAAAATGTTTTCCAGGATTCCCGGCAGTCCAGAGCTAGTCAACGGTCCACGCCGTGACTTCCCGGTGCGGTCACCCATCGCTAGGGTTCTCTTTGCTATTATTTTTCCTTTGTTTTTCTTGTATTTTCTTTTCTTTTATTTCATTATTTTATGTCTCCTCACTCATATTGAAGTATAGTTCTAGGCATCCTAGCTGTCCGAACAACACTGGTCACCGAAACAGTAGAACGCACTACCGAACTTAGGGGTGTTACAGGACAGCTAGAACGTTCAGAAAAATATTTAAACTAAAGTGAGGAACCAAAAATTAACTCAAATAATTAATCAAAAAATTAATTAAAAAAATTTAGAAAAAATTATAAAATAATTCTTGGGACCCCAGAAAAGGCTCATTGAGGTTCTTATGGCATTAGAATGCCAAGAAAATACTTAGAAAAATTTTTCAATCGGTAAAGACAATTTTGGCCCGTTAAGCCAAACGGAGGGCATTTTGGTCATTTCATCTTCAGAGATGATTTTTGGGCCAAATTGTCTAGTTAAATAAATAATTTATATAACATAAAATATGATTAAATATTGTTAAAAATTTAATTGAAATTAATTGGACAAGAAAAGGATGGAAAAATGAAAGAAATTGAAATTATGACATCATAAGGATGTCATTAAAAGTCTCCAACCCAATCAAGTGTTGACACATGTCACCAAGGTATATAAAAGAGACTAAATGGGCAGAAAATGAAGAAGAAAAATCAGACCTCCTCTCTCTTCTTCTCCTTAACGTAAAAACCTCTCCCACCATAGCCCTCCATAGCCAAGCTTTACACAAGCTTGATTTCTTGGGTTTTCATCCATTAAAACCTAAATTTCCCAACATAAAAAATTGTTCTAGCATCTTGGTGATGCTTTTGGGAGCAAAAAGAAAAGGAAAGGAAGAACTTTAGCAAATTGGAAAGCTCACTCCTTTAAGGTTTGTGACCTAACCCTGAAATTTTCTTTAAATACATGTTAAGAACTTTGAATATGTGTAAATTGCAAAGAAAAAAATTGTTGAATACCATTTGGATGGAAACCCTAGATTTTTGGTAGCCATGGTTAGGGTTTGATTGTGTTGAGTTTAATGAAATTAAAAGACTATCATGGCTGCCCACAACATGTATTTACTAAGTGGATTGATGAAATGAAGTGAAAATGCATTTGGGGTAATGTTTAAGATGTTAGGGTTAGGGTTTGGGGTGGAAAATGGGACTTTGAGCATGTAATGATGAAAGTGAGTTTTAATGGTAAATTAGTGACCATTTGGTTATGTATAAACAAGAAATGAGGTGGTTTGATTAGTGGGAATTGTAGTTGGTGTGGCTGCCCATGATGACCTACAGAATTGGACATGAGTCCAGCAGGTTTGGGCAGCCATATCTTGAATTTTACCAGTTCAATTGGTGCAAGGCCAATTGGAAATGAAACTAGACACATAATGGCACAACTTTGGTGAAGAAACCATGCCCATAAAACCAAACCAAGTGGACCAAAAGCTTGCTCAAATCCGGGTGACCAGCAGGCTGTTTCTGCAGAATGACCAAATGAATAGTGATTGTTCATTTGGCCATAACTCAATGTAGAAAGGTCCAATTGACCTGAGATTTTATCAGCAACAAGCGGAGATATAGACCAACAAGTTTTATGAAGAAACCTACCCCAAATTATGACCAGAACCTATCCAACAAGTGAGTTGCAGTCGGTGGCCTGCAGTCTGATTCTGCAGAATGACCAAATAAATAGTGATTGTTTATTTGGCCATAACTCAATGTAGAAAGGTCCAATTGACCTGAAATTTTACCAGCAATAAGCTGAGATATATACCAACAACTTTCATGAAGAAACCTACCCCAAATTATGACTAGAACCTATCCAACAAGTGAGTTGCAGTCACTGTTCACTGCACTATAGATATGGTCAGCCCAAAAAAATTTCAATCCGGCCAGTTGTGGTTTTTAGACCATAACTTGAGCTACAAAACTCTAAATGGAGTGATTCCAAAAAAAAAAATTCAACTAGACAAAATAAGGAACAACTTTCATGTTGATCATTTTACCATATTCCCACTGAAAAAATGACTAATGGAACAGTAAATATAAGGTATAAAAACTGAAAATTCTGCTCAATTAACTTTAAACTTAGAAATGGTATTGGCAACCAATACCAACAAATTTTGAATGCAAAATGTGGTATGTTGGGAGTATTAAAATCAATGTACCTATTGTCTATGCAAAAGTCAACATTTTGGTTGACTAATGAAGTGAATAGTAACACCAAAACTTGAAATTCAAAAATTGTAAAACTTAAAAATGTAATATGCCCTAGTATACCTAGCAAGATTGGTTTGGATAGCTTGGCATGCCAATAGTGTTTTGTTAGCAGTACTGCATATGGCTTCATGCCATTCTGTGTTTCATGGCTTTCCCATGCCATTCTGTGAAATAATAGCCTTTGGCTATGTTATTTGAGTTGATATGCTTGGTTTTTGACCCTGATAATTATTACAGCTTATTAACTGTTCTATTGCACACCGAAAGACACAATGTGACCGATGCTGTGATGGTCCGAGGTACTTAGTACCCAAT
This sequence comes from Hevea brasiliensis, assembly GCF_030052815.1. Lineage (NCBI taxonomy): Eukaryota > Viridiplantae > Streptophyta > Magnoliopsida > Malpighiales > Euphorbiaceae > Hevea > Hevea brasiliensis. Next base: position 97,305 of record NW_026614666.1, read on the forward strand.
GCCGATTTACCCGTTTATCCAGTGCAATAAACTAGTATGGGTTACTCGGGCAATGATAATAAACCGTATCAAATTTTAAGTGAATAATACTACAAACAATACCAGAAATTAAGTCTACCAAAAAATGAAATCATACACTCTGCATAATTATTTTATTTTATTTTGTTTTTTATTGTCACCACTAAGCAGAATTGCTTAGCGCGTCACTTTGCCAATGGCAGTAATCGAGACCTAGCTGGGAGCCCAGCAGACATCGACAGGTGAGTCTTCGAGTCATGTCGAGAGTCTGAGTCACCTCACATCTGCACTGCATATGGGAGGACATTAGGACTATAGGTGGCCCTTTTGTATTTTGCATTTTGTATTAGTTTAGATTGTAACTATAAACTCCTGTAATTACGTATTAATGTAAATATATGAAAGTTCATATTATTGAGATTTTCTACATTATGTATGTTGATAAATGAATTGTTGAGAATTATTTGTGAATATGCTTCAAGTGATGAAGTAAATAGAAAAGTTTTGAAAATAGTATCGTGATTGAGATTGAGATTTTGAGATTGACTTGAATGTATATAATGGAGTTTGGATTTGGAAATTATTTTGGAAGTGTTTTTAAACAAGTTCAGAAGAATTGTTTTTCCAATTTACAGCCGACACTCTGCCAGATTTTCATAAAATTTGCAGATAAATTCAGATTTATCAAAATTGAAAATAAATGAATTATAAAGGGATAAATTGCCATAGAAACATAAATTGGTGCTTCGGCACATTGAGTGGCATAACTTACTCGGCTACACTGTAGACGGGTAAGGGGTGTCACATTTAGTAGTATCAGAGCATCGGTTTAGGCGTTTCTGAGCCTAGATAGAGTGCATACCATTGCATTGCATTTGTAAGTGTTGAGGTGACACTGATGCAAATCTGTTTGTTTTCTTATTTTGAGTAGGATATGGATCCTGCCTTGCAAAGAGCAGTTGATAAAGAGGTGGAGAGTCATGCTCCACTAAGGGATGAGTCTGGGGACAGGGGAGAACCTACTCCACCAGCAGCTGAGGCACCTGCCCAACCTCAGTTTGCACTATTTCAACAAATGACTGAATTCTATCGGCAAATGATGGGGGCATTTCCACCACCACAACCATGGCTACAACCTCCACCAGCACCACAGAAATCTCATCTGGAGAAATTGAGAAAGCATGGGGCTATAAACTTCTTTGGGAAGAGGGAGGATGATCCCATGGCGGCAGAAAACTGGTTGGATAGAACCATCAGAGTGCTGAAACAATTAAATTGCACCCCCGAGCAAAACCTGGTGTGTCACACCTTAGCCCTCTGTAAGGCATGACATGATCCCGTAGAATACCTAATGAACTGCTGAACTTCACCTATCGATAATTCATTAAGTACACTACAAGGGATTTTAAAACAATTTTCTTACATTTTAGAAGTGGTGAGCATTTTGGGAGGAATTAAAACCCATTTATTCAAAGTTTAAATACTAATAAAAATTTTGTCCATTTTAAATTTTACCGCAAATTTTATAAAAATTTTGACAGAGTTCCGTTTGTATTTGGAGAAAACAGTTCTTTAAATACCTAAAAAAAAACACTTCCAATAATTTTCTCAACTCCCAACCTCCAATAAATCTCAAATCAAGTCAATTCAATTCACTTCAAAATAATTCCACAATCCAAATCAAAATTTATCATCTCAAAATATTTACTAACTTCATTCACAAGGCATAAAGTTTGAAATTCATAAATATAAATCTTAATTTACAGAAGAAAATCCAAAAATAATATTATTGCAATTTATTTTACAACTGCTCAACTTTACATTGATACATAAAACATTGCCATATTTACATCAAAATAACTACAAGGGTATAAAATAATAACCGTACAAAAAGATCAGTGTAGGCCTCAATTCAATAACAGCTCACTTAGCTGCTTTTTCCTTACTCTTATCTGCGACAGCAAAATAAGCTATCGCTGAGTATAAAAATACTCAGTGGTGCACAATAAAAATTTAAAATACAATACATAAATCATTCATTGATGAAACACAATTAAAATATTTCTCAATCACATTTCACAAATTATCAAAGCTCATAATAACATAATTTAGTCAAATAATTTAATAAACACAGTGTTGCCAAAATCATACACAACTTAAGCCATGACACAAAATTTCCGATCAATGCCGTATTGTACACCACGACAAAGCAATCTACAACCCCATTAATCGAAATCAATGAGGGAGGTGGCTAGCTAGCTAATGAGTACTCATCCGATCTCAACCTCAACTGGCAAGACAGAGAGGGAGGAAAATAAACGATCTCAACCCCATAAATGGAGGAGGAATAATGTGATACTGTCGTGCTAAGTGTGACCACAAAATCAATTCAAAACAATTTATTTAAATAATTTATGAGAAATCTAATCAATTTCCAAAGTCATATTTGCGATTATAAAATGGCAACACAGTACATAATTAATCAGAGAAGTCAAAATTTTGAGAATAAAATATTTAAACAATAATTATTATGCACAGACCTGACGTGAGTCACCTCTAGGCCTTGACTCAGTCTCTTAGAGCTTCCAAGCCCTTCTTAGCTGAAACATACAGTTTCATAGTGTTTCAATACCATAACTTAGCATAAATCCAAAAATAAATTTAACTTCACTTTTACCCAGCTTTAATGTGCTAATTTCGACGTTCTCGAAGTTTTTGTATTTTGGGTTACTATTCACTACACTATTTAAGTCAAATTGTTGACTTTTTAAGGCTTAATAGGTATGGAAACTCCAACTTCACCCACATACCACATTTTGGTCATTAAATTTGTTGGTTTTGGTCATTTTCTCAAAGCTTAAGTCCTTTAGGCAAAATTGTCAAATTTTCAGTTTTGGTGTCCCTAGTTGCACTGTTCCATTGATCATTCTACTATTAGAATTTGGCAAACCTTTCTTCATAGAAAATGTTCCCTATTGTCTTAAGTTTATTCTCATTTTTGAATCACTCCAATTGGAGTTTTGTAGCTCAAGTTATGGCCATTTGAACTATAGTTGCCGGATTGGACACAACCCAGATTTTTGGGCAATTTTGGTGCTGGTAGTTTTGGGTCACCAACTTGGGGTGGCCAAATGACTTGGTTTTTGGCAGAATTTGGATTTATGTTCCTCATGAAAGTTTTAGGTCTATATCTCATCTAACCACTGGTAAAATTTCAGGTCATTTTGACCTGCCTAGCTCGAGTTATGACCAAATGAACAAACACTGTTTATTTGGTCAGTTTGTATAGGGCAGCCTGCAATTTTTCAACTTTGGTCAATTTGTTCACTAGGTTTTGGCCACTTTTTAGGCATGCTTCCTAAATGAAAATTGTGTCATTTAATGTCTATTTTCATCCCCAATTGGTCCCATACCAATTGGAGTTGTAAAATTTAATTTTTTGTCCTTCAAAGCTGACTTGGTCATGCTGCAGCATGACCACACTCCCTCCGAATTTAGCTTTAATTCCAACCATTCCAACACAACTCATTTGGTCACAAATGACCATTTTTCACTTCACAATAGGTCAAAGACATCATTTACTCATTTCTCACATTTTTGGTTCACGAATCATAATGTTCAAAACCTTAATTCACCAACCTCATGCATTTAATCACATTTAGTGCTTTTAATCCTAACCATTCAACTAAATAAAATTTCTAAACTCATTTAAATCCATCAAACCATGCAAATTATATCCCCTCTTCAAGCTGGCCGAAATTTCAGTTTGGTCCTCCCCACATATTTTTTTTTATTTTAAGTTTATTTACAAGTTCTTGATGCCATACATACACTAATTAAACTAAAAATTTGAAGTTTGCATTACTAACCTTGCTTGGAGGGTTTTTAGGCTTCCCTTTCTTCAAGTCTTTCTTCTTCTTTTTACTCTCTAATGCTTCCTCAACATGTAAGGAGAATTTTTTATGTTGGGACTTTGTGAATTTATGGTAGAGAGAAGTGAAATTTAAGCTTTCTTTGCCTTAACAATTGTGGAATATTGTTAAGGAATGGTGAGAGAGAGATGGGGCGGCAATGGGATAAGGAAGATGACTAAATGATTTTTTTTTCTTTTTATTTATTTATTTATTTTGTCTTATGGAAGACCCCAAAATCCCATCTAATTTAATTTATTAATTATTACTTTTATGACATCATGCATGATGTCATGCATGATGTCATCTCCCTACACTTTTTCTTTTTCTTTTTATTTATTTATTTTTCTATTAGTTCTTTAATTTAATTCCCGACTCCAAAATTTTCTTTTCTCCGATTTTATTTGACAGTTAGGTCAGGAGTCAGCTCTCAGGGTCAATTGATCAAATTGCCCCTCGCCAGTTCATCCCTGTTTGCAAATAATTCAATATTTCTTCTGGCTCCCTGACCTAATTATTTGACTGACTTAACAGTCCTTTTTTCGTGATTTTCTCTTTTCCACTATGTTCATAAGGGTCCTAAGGACTGTAGCGTCACATTTTACGGTTCGAAATTTCAGTTTAAAATGACTTCGCAGTCGTTCCCGAGAAGGTCACCCATCACTATGACTCTGGGCTCGTTTAACCTCTTATGTTCTGTTTTTCTTATTTATATTTAACTAATTGAACATTACTAATTATTTGTGTTTATGGCTTCTCTAATTGGCTTAAGTATGGTTCTAATCCCCTTAATTGTTTGGACCAACCCCGGTCACCGGAACAGTGAAATATACCAGGCGATACCAATAGGGGTGTTACAATTCTCCCCCCCCCCTTAAAATAAATTTCGTCTCGAAATTTTACCTGGTATCAATCTCTGAACAGCTGTGGGTGCTGTCTCCTCATGTCCTCCTCTCATTCCCAAGTAGCCTCCTAGCCCGAATGATGGTTCCATAACACTTTTACCAATGGTATTTACTTGTTTCGTAGTTGCTTCACCTCATAAGCTAGAATCTCTATGGGTTCTTCTTCATATGTGAGGTTTGGATTCACTTCAATTTCTTCTACTAGTAGTACATGAGATGAGTCTAATCGATACCTTCTTAACATGGACACATGGAAGACATTATGTATCTTCTCCAACTCTGGAGGTAGTGCCAACCGATATGCCAAGGGACCCACTCTTTCCAGAACCTCATATGGCCCAATGAAACGAGGACTCAGTTTCCCCTTTCTGCCGAATCTCATAATTCTCTTCCAAGGAGAAACTTTGAGAAAAACTTTCTCACCCACTGCATACTCAATATCTCTTCTCTTTAGGTCAATGTAGGACTTTTGAAGGTCTGATGCAGTCTTAAGTCAATCTCTGATTACCCTGATCTTTTCCTCAGTTTGCTAAACAATTTCGGGTCCAATCATCTTTCTTTCGCCCACGTAATCCCAACACAACGGGGTTCTACATTTTCTGCCATACAAAGCTTCAAATGGAGGCATCCCAATGCTTGATTGGTAGCTGTTGTTATAAGCAAACTCAATCAAAGACAAATGTGTAACACCCCTCACCCGTCTACAGTATAGTCGAGCAAGGCATGCTACACGGCGTGCTGGAACACCTAGTTTGTGATTATCTCATTTCTTGAACTCAATTTGATTTTAAGAAGTCATTTACATAATATTCATATCATGTTGATACTATTGTCATACTTTGTTAAAATCAGTGTTTCAAGATTGGTAATAAAGATTTGGCAAGGTGCCGTCTATAATTAGGACAAACTGTCCTTCCAACCTATTGAAAACAGTTTAATATTATGATATAAAAATCTCAAATATGTCACAGTCTCTATTTCTCAGTAAAGTCAATAGACTTTTACAGTCATTAAACAGTTCCATAATACAGTCCATAATAATTTAAATATATACAGAAAATCTCCATGTTATTTAATATGTACAAAATATTACAACAAAAGTACAAAATACAAGATATCCTAAGTCCTACCATGTATGCAATGTAGTGCAGATGACTCTGGACTCCTATGCAGATCTGATGTCTCACTCGGTAGTAGGTCTGCTGGGCTCCCCAGCTGTGTCTCCAATACCTACGCGTTACAAAAGCAACGCGCTAAGCAATTTTGCTTTAGTGGTGCCAAATGTAAAGAAATATACACTAAAATAAGGTAAATAAAGTGTTTACAAATTTTTGGTAGTGCTGTATGTCAGTAGATTGGATTTAGGTATTTGAATTTAATAGTACTTGAATTACTGCCCGTGTAGCCTATATCTTGGCGGTGGATAAACGGATATCTGCACTGGGTACCTAGTACTCGGTCGTCACACCATCGGTCACAAAGTGTCTCTCGGCGTGCAAATAGCGTGGCTAAAAAGCCATATAGTCAATCTGGCGATAAGCCAAAAATAAATACACAATATATATAGCCGTAGGCTATTAAAGTCACAGTGCGGCATAATAGGCCGTAAAAACACAGTATGGATTAAAGCCATTTACAGAACAGCTGTCAGAATCCTATTGGCATGCCAACCTATCCATACTAGTCAACTAGGCAAACTAGGGCACATTATAAATTAATTGTTTACTTCTTCAATCTCTGGAGTTTACTAACTATTATATAATTCACAAGTCAATGCATGTGTTGACCTTTTTAGGTAATATGGATAAGTTGTTTCTAGCATCAATATGTCACAATTTAAATCTCAATATGCTGCCAATATAGTGCAATTTACCATTTTTACAAGTTGGCATTCATTGCCAAAATGCTTCAAGCATCATTGTATGCAAAATGTCACATTCTCTATTTTTGTGTGCTAGATTGGTCTAGGTTAAAGTCCTATTTACCTTGGTTTTTAGCTTCGGGTCAAAGAAGAAAAATTGTAGCTCTATGTCTTATTGCATGCGGGGCAAAATTTCAGGTCATTCCGAGTTGTGTAGACCAAGATATGGTCAATTTGCTAAAGCTGGACAGATTGCACTTTTGGTGCACAATTTGGTCAATTTTTAGGTCACTTTTGGTTCGGCAGTTTTTGTGCCCGAACTTGTGCAAGCCATTTGGCTTGGTTCTGGTCATTTCTGAGATTTGGTGTCTTCATAAGACTTGTAGATATAGGTCTTAACTATTCATGGTCAAAATTTCAGGTCAATTGGACCTGTTTTGAGTGAGTTATGGCCTAAACACTAACTGATGCCCAAATGGTCAGTTTTCAGGACTCAAATGCACTAATCCGGATTTGGTCACTTTTTAAGGTCAGTTTCTAGGCAGAATTTTGGCAACCTTTCTACATGAAAGTTGGCCTATTTGGTGTCTAGTTTCACCCCATATTGGCCTCATACCAATTGGGTTCATAGTTTGGCACTTATGGCCTCATTTAGGTGCTGCCTTCAATACACAACCTGCACAAAGCTCATACACTTCCAATTTAATGTTCCTCCTTCTCCTCATTACTACAATATTCAATCAATAACACTTCTATACATATATTGTACACAATTCCAACAAAAATTCTGGGCAGAATACTCAAGTCCACAAGGCACACAATACACCATTAAACTTCAATATTTACATCCACCCAAATTCAACATACTTCAATGTTAATATTACACATATACTTCAACATATTCATACTTCAATATCATTTACACTTGCTGCCCACAAATTGACATTAACATATATCATTAATAACCATATATTCACACACAAATTCATGCTATTAGGGGCTCCCAAACATGGCAGTTTGCTCAAGGCTTCAAGGTTCCATTTCACACCTTAAATCTAAACACTACATGTACATATTTATGCACAAACTTACTCTAACTTTCATTTGAATCAATCAACCTTCATTTTCATTCATTAGAAGTAAAAATAACTCAAGCTCAACAAGGGTTCATGGCTGCCAAAAATGGACAAGTCCATTTCTCACTATTTCTTTTATTTCTCCTCACCAAAACACTTACTTCAACCTAAACACAAGCTTTACCAAAGCAAGGGAGGGATTTTGGACACTTACAACTTTTGATGCTTATCAAAACTTCACCAAATTTGGTTTTTCTTGTTGCCAATATCTTCCCCAAGGTGAATAGGCAAGCTTTAATGAAGGAAAGAAGTGGAAAGGATGGCTTGATCATGCACCCATGGAGATTGCATTTGGGGTGGCCATGGTGATTTCCATGGTGGAATTCATTACGGCAAAGTAAAATGGGCTGATGAAGAAGATGATGGTGAGTGCTATCTGCTGTCCCAAGGCTGTGATAAGGGTCCCAATATCCAAGTTAGTGGAGCACTAACTTGGATTTTAATGTTAATTATTCAAAGTTTCATAAATTGGATTTTATCCCCCATTTCTTTCACTATTCTTATAATGTATCACAATTTAATTTTTTCATGACATTTTCTAAGTGTAATATCATTTATTTTTAATGGAGATTGAGGTCAAAAGGAAACACTATGTGTCAAATGACCAAAATACCCCACTTCGGTTTTATTCTGATTTTTCTAAATAACATTTTTGTCTGTTTCTCGATTTTTCATTTTTCTTTGTACTAATTTATTAATTTTTATTTGATATTTCTAGTGTTAATTACATTTTAATAAATCTTTATTTATGTCTCAAAATTATATTCAGAGGGTTCCCCACGGTCCTGGGGTCGGCAATGGCCTTCCCGGTGCGGTCACCCATCGCTGTGGTGCCGACTCGTTTAACTTAGCATCATTTTCTCTCTTTCATTTTTGTTTGATTTTTCTTGTATTTTCTTTTTATTTATTTCATCATTATATGTCTGTTCACTATCACCGAAGTGTAGTTCCAGACATACTGACTTGCCTGGACTATTATTTGACTATTGGAACAATTGAACGTACAGAACACGTGCAATGGGGATGTTACAACTCTTCCCCTCTAAATAAAAATTTCATCCTCGAAATTTACCTGCTGTGAAGAGCTGAGGGAACTGTTGTCTCATTGTCTCCTCGCTCTCCCATGTTGCCTCTTCCGTGTTGTGGTGTCTCCATAGGATTTTCACTAGTGGAATTGTTTTATTTCTGAGCTCTTTTAGCTCTCGTGCCAAGATTTTAATTGGTTCTTCTTCATATGTCAGGTCAGGTTGTACCATAATTTCTTCTGCTGAGATGACATGTGAAGGATCTGATCTGTATCTTCTGAGCATCGAGACATGGAACACATTATGTATCTTGTCCAGCTCAGGTGGTAAGGCTAATCGGTAGGCTACTAGTCCCACACGTTCAATAACTTCATATGGGCCAATAAACCTAGGGCTTAATTTTCCCTTTTTCCCGAATCTCAACACTTTCTTCCACGGTGATACTTTGAGAAATACCTTCTCACCAACTTCATACTCAATGTCTTTTCTCCTCAAGTCAGCATAAGATTTCTGTCGGTCTGAGGCAACTTTCAAATTGGCCTTTATCAGTTTCACCTTTTCCTCTGCTCTGCTTTATCGTGTCCGCCCCATTAGCTTATCTTCACCCAGTTCAGTCCAACATACAAGTGTTTTGCATTTTCTCCCATACAGTGCTTCATAGGGTGCCATCTGTATGCTAGCTTGATAGCTATTATTATATGTAAATTCTGCCAGTGGAAGGTATCTGTCCCAACTTCCTTCAAACTCAATAACACAACTTCTCAGCATATCCTCGAGGACCTATCATATATATTTGGTTATTATTATCATTATCAGTTCCATTATTGTTTACAATAACTCAATGAATTTCAAAATTTACCTGGATTATTCTTTCCGACTGTCCATCTGTCTGAGGATGAAAAGCCGTACTAAAATGGAGTTGTGTGCCCAAGGATTCTTGTAATTTCTTCCAAAATCTAGATGTAAACCTCGGGTCTCTATCAGATATAATGGAAAGTGGAATTCCATGTAGTCTAACTATCTCACTGACGTACAATTCTGCTAGCTTTTCCAGTGAGTAGTCAGTTCTGATTGGCAGAAAATGTGTTGATTTGGTTAACCTATCCACAATCACCCATACTGCATCATGCTTCTTCTGAGTGAGAGGTAGACCACTGACAAAGTCCATAGTGACTCGGTCCCACTTCCATTCAGGTATGTTTATGGGTCAGAACAAACCCGATGGAACTTGATGTTCTGCTTTGACTTGCTGACATGTCAAGCATCTAGTTACATAGTCAACTATGTCCTTCTTCATACCTGGCCACCAGTATCGGAGTTTCAGGTCATGGTACATTTTTGTGCTTCCTGGGTGCATAGCATACACACTGTTATGTGCTTCTTTCAGAATACTGGTTTTCAACTCTTTATCATCTGGAACACACACTCTTTCTTTATAGTACAGGCACCCATTTTCTTTCACTTCATATTCAGTTTCCTTCCTCGGTGATTTTGCCCATAACCATTAATTTCTCATCCGTCTTACGCCCATCCTCAGTATCATTGTAACATATTCGGCTTCACTAGCAACTCAGCCAAAATAACTCCATCATGAGTTAAGGATAGTTGGGCATTTAGAGATCTTAATGCTACAATAGATTTTCTGCTTAAAGCATCGACTACATTTGCCTTCCTGTGGTGGTAGTCAATCACACAATCATAATCTTTCAGAATTCAATCCATCGCCTGTCTCAAATTAAGTTCCTTCAGGTTGGCGATACTTGAGACTCTTATGGTCCGTGTATATGTAGCATTTTTCTCCATACAGTAATGCCTCCATATCTTCAATGCGAAGATAAATCTTGCTAATTCTAAATCATGAGTAGGGTAATTCTTTTCATGTGGCCTTAATTGCTGGAAGCATATGCGACCACTTTCCTTCTTGCATCAAGACGCACCTAACCCATTATGTGAGGCATCATGTAGACTACAAAGTCTTTTCGGACATTGGCTGTGTTAACACCGGTGCCTCATCAACATAGCCTTCACCTCTCAAAGCGGCTTGACACTTGTCATTCAGTCAAATTTCATATTCTTGTGCGATAATTTGCTCATTGGAGCAAATATCGTGGAAAATCCTTTACAAATCTTCTATAATATCCACTAACCCTAAGAAACTTCGATCTCGCTTGTATTTCGGGAGGCTTCCATTCCATCACTACTTCAATCTTCTTGGGATCCACTCTAATCCCTTCAATCGATACTACATGTCCAAGAATGCAATCTCATTCAACCGTAACTCACACTTGGACAATTTAGCATACAATTTCTTCTCTTTTAGAGTCTGCAGAACAATTCTCAAATGCTCATCATGTTCTCGCTTTATCCTTGGAATACACCAGATGTCATCAATGAAGACCACTACGAACCGATCTAAGTCCGGATGGAAGATACGGTTCATAAGGTCCATGAATGCCTTTGGAGCATTTGTTAACCCAAATGGCATCACCAGAATTCATAATGCCCATACCGGGTTCTAAATGCGATCTTAGGCACATCTGCATCCTTAACCCTTAGCCGATGATACCACGATCCGAGATCAATCTTAGAAAACACACCGGCTCCTTCAACCGATCAAACAGATCATCAATTCTAGGCAACGGATACTTGTTCTTCACTGTTACTCTGTTTAACTGCCGGTAGTCAACACATAACCTCAGTGTCCCATCTTTATTCTTTACAAACAAGACGGAGCTCCCCACGGTGACACATGGGCATATGAACCCCTTGTCTAGTAATTCTTGTAGCTGGATTTTTAACTCTTTCAATTCAAAGAAAGCCATCCTATATGGAGCAATTGAAATTGGAGCTGCACTCAAAGATAATCTCAATAGCAAATTCAACTTCCCTTTCGGTGGCAAACTAGGCAATTCCTCCGAAACACCTCGAGAAATCCTCATCGTGGGTATGTCGATAAGTTAAGTTTACCCCGCTTAGTGTCAACCACGTGTGCCAGATAGGCTTCATACCCTTTTCTCAACCATCTCCTTGCAACTGTAGCTGAGATGACATTGGACAAGAAATCTGTCCTTTCACCCACAACTATTATTTCTTCGTTCTCAGCAGTTTTCAGAGAGATTCTCTTCAATTTACAATCTACTATTGCTGATGATGGGATAACTAGTCCATTCCCAAAATCACATCAAACTCATGGAAAGGCAGTTCAATTAAGTCTACTAAGAACTCTTTCCCTTGAATCTTCAATGGACAGCCCTTAAACACCTTGTTTACTACCACACTGTGGCCTAGCGGATTTGTGACCAGGATGTCTTGGTCACTTTCCTCCACCGGTATTCCCTTTTCTACGGGCAAATTTTGATACAAATATATGAATGAGTAGATCCAGATCCACTAATGCATGCACATAAGTATTATAAAGGAGGAACGCACTTTGATAACATCCGAGCATCCTGTTCCTCCTGTGCCCTTATAGCATAGGCTTTGGCTAGTTTTTTGCCTTCTGCTCTCTCCGCACTCGACACGTGTTTCGTGAAGTACCTGCCGCTCACCTTACCCGCCTTCTACCCTTGGAGCCGAGGGGCAGCCTATCGATTGATACGAGTGGATGTAGTAGTTCTGCGTGGACAATCTCGGACTAGGTGGTCTCAGAGATCCACACCGTAAACAAGCACTGTCATCCTTCAACACTCACCCTTATGCCATTTTTGGCAATGTGGGCAAGCAGATACCGTTGGCTGGTCCTGCACTGGCCCACTGGAGAGCTAGCCACTAAAGGTGGGTGGCCTCTCCTTGGTGCAAGCGAGATTTGGGCCTCTGTGGATCGACCACGACTTGGTGCTCTACTAAAACTCGAGTAGGCGAACCTCAATTTCTTACTAGGGGCAAAAGATGTACGGTCGACCACGACCTCTTTTCTGCTCGCCCTTCTGCTCGCTCATTCATTCTAACTTTTTCAACCTTCAGCTTCCACTAACTTGGCAAACTCTGTAATCCCCAAGGCGTAATCATTACTTTAATGTTATCATTGAGTCCTTCCTCAAATCTCTTGCATCTCTCTACCTCATTAGGGACTATTTCGCCATACGGCTCGGTCGACAAATTCTCTTTCATATTCAGCCATCACTTTGTCTCGCGTAGGGTAATAAACTCCTTCTCTTCTCTTCCAAGTATACATCGCCCACATACTTCTTTACGAACTCGGTGAGAAAGAAATCCCAAGTTATCTGCTCCGTGGCACCTCACTAGTTATCAGTATCCCACCACCGGTATGCATCATCCTGCAGAGTGATACAAAGAGCTTCCAAATTCTGCTCGAGTACAATGAAGTTGTTTCAATACTCTTCCGATTCTGTCAACCGCCACCTTGATGTGAGAATCATCTTCTCTATTGCCCAAAAAGTCCACAGCTCCAAACTTCCTGAGTCTCTCCATATGAGATTTTTGATGTGGAGGTGGTGGTGGTGGCATAACTCCTGCCATCTGTCTAAAGAACTCAGCCATTTGCTGAAATGTGGCTGATGCATTTGGTACTGGTGGAAAAGGTTCCCTCCTATCTTCTGGTTCAGTCATAGATGGAGTATGACTTTCTACTTCCTCATCGACCGCTCTCTGCGATGTGGAGTCCATATTCTGATCAAAATAACAAAGCAAATTAAAAGATCTGCATTAGAGTCATCTTAACACTTACAATGCAATACACGATGTGCAATCTATCTAGGTCCAGAAATGCCTAAACCGTGCTCTGATACCACTAAATGTAACACCCCTCACCCGTCTGCAGTATAGCCGAGCAAGGCATGCTACACGGCGTGCTGGAACACCTAGTCTGTGATTATCTCATTTCTTGAACTCAATTTGATTTTAAGAAGTCATTTACATAATATTCATATCATGTTGATAATATTGTCATACTTTGTTAAAATCAGTGTTTCAAGATTGGTAATAAAGATTTGGCAAGGTGCCGTCTATAATTAGGACAAACTGTCCTTCCAACCTGTTGAAAACAGTTTAATATTATGATATCAAAATCTCAAATATGTCACAGTCTCTATTTCTCAGTAAAGTCAATAGACTTTTACAGTCATTAAACAGTTCCATAATACAGTCCATAATAATTTAAATATATACAGAAAATCTCCATGTTATTTAATATGTACAAAATATTACAACAAAAGTACAAAATACAAGATATCCTAAGTCCTACCATGTATGCAATGCAGTGCAGATGACTCTGGACTCCTGTGCAGATCTGATGTCTCACCCGGTAGTAGGTCTGCTGGGCTCCCCAGCTGTGTCTCCAATACCTACGCGTTACAAAAGCAACGCGCTAAGCAATTTTGCTTAGTGGTGCCAAATGTAAAGAAATATACACTAAAATAAGGTAAATAAAGTGTTTACAAATTTTTGGTTGTGCTGTATGTCAGTAGATTAGATTTAGGTATTTGAATTTAATAGTACTTGAATTCGCTGTGTAGCCTATATCTTGACTGCATCGATAAACGGATATACTGGCACTGGGTACCTAGTACCTCGGGCTGTCACACCATCGGTCACAAAGTGTCTCCCGGTGTGCAAATAGCATGGCTAAAAAGCCATATAGTCAATCTGGCGATAAGCCAAAAATAAATACACAATATATATAGCCGTAGGCTATTAAAGTCACAGTGCGGCATAATAGGCCGTAAAAACACAGTATGGATTAAAGCCATTTACAGAACAGCTGTCAGAATCCTATTGGCATGCCAACCTATCCATACTAGTCAACTAGGCAAACTAGGGCACATTATAAATTAATTGTTTACTTCTTCAATCTTTGGAGTTTACTAACTATTATATAATTCACAAGTCAATGCATGTGTTGACCTTTTTAGGTAATATGGATAAGTTGTTTCTAGCATCAATATGTCACAATTTAAATCTCAATATGCTACCAATATAGTGCAATTTACCATTCTTACAAGTTGGCATTCATTGCCAAAATGCTTCAAGCATCATTGTATGCAAAATGTCACATTCTCTATTTTTGTGTGCTAGATTGGTCTAGGTTAAAGTCCTATTTACCTTGGTTTTTAGCTTTGGGTCAAAGAAGCAAAATTTTAGTTCTATGTCTTATTGCACGCGGGGCAAAATTTCAGGTCATTCCGAGTTGTGTAGACCAAGATATGGTCAATTTGCTAAGGCTGGACAGATTGCACTTTTGGTGCACAATTTGGTCAATTTTTAGGTCACTTTTGGTTCGGCAGTTTTTGTGCCCGAACTTGTGCAAGCCATTTGACTTGGTTCTGGTCGTTTCTGGGATTTGGTGTCTTCATAAGACTTGTAGATATAGGTCTTAACTATTCATGGTCAAACGTTCAGGTCAATTGGACCTGTTTTGAGTGAGTTATAGCCTAAAAACTAACTGCCGCCCAAATGGTCAGTTTTCAGGCCTCAAATGCATTAATCTGGATTTGGTCACTTTTTAAGGTCAGTTTCTAGGAAGAATTTTGGCAACCTTTCTACATGAAAGTTGGCCTATTTGGTGTCTAGTTTCACCCCATATTGGCCTCATACCAATTGGGTTAATAGTTTGGCACTTATGGCCTCATTTAGGTGCTGCCTTCAATACACAACCTGCACAAAGATCATACACTTCCAATTTAATGTTCCTCCTCCTCCTCATTACTACAATATTCAATCAATAGCACTTCTATACATATATTGTACACAATTCCAGAAAAAATTCTGGGCAGAATACTCAAGTCCACAAGGCACACAATACACCATTAAACTTCAATATTTACATCCACCCAAATTCAACATACTTCAATGTTAATATTACACATATACTTCAACATATTCATACTTCAATATTATTTACACTTGCTGCCCACAAATTGACATTAACATATATCATTAATAACCATATATTCACACACAAATTCATGCTATTAAGGGCTGCCAAACATGGCAGTTTGCTCAAGGCTTCAAGGTTCCATTTCACACCTTAAATCTAAACACTACATGTACATATTTATGCACAAACTTACTCTAACTTTCATTTGAATCAATCAACCTTCATTTTCATTCATTAGAAGTAAAAATAACTCAAGCTCAACAAGGGTTCATGGCTGCCAAAAATGGACAAGTCCATTTCTCACTATTTCTTTTATTTCTCCTCACCAAAACACTCACCTCAACCTAAACACAAGCTTTACCAAAGCAAGGGAGGGATTTTGGACACTTACAACTTTTGATGCTTATCAAAACTTCACCAAATCTGGTTTTTCTTGTTGCCAATATCTTCCCCAAGGTGAATAGGCAAGCTTTAATGAAGGAAAGAAGTGGAAAGGATGGCTTGATCATGCACCCATGGAGATTGCATGTGGGGTGGCCATGGTGATTTCCATGGTGGAATTCATTATGGCAAAGTAAAATGGGCTGATGAAGAAGATGATGGTGAGTGCTATCTGCTATCCCAAGGCTGTGATAAGTGTCCCAATATCCAAGTTAGTGGAGCACTAACTTGGATTTTAATGTTAATTATTCAAAGTTTCATAAATTGGATTTTATCCCCCATTTCTTTCACTATTCTTATAATGTATCACAATTTAATTTTTTTCATGACATTTTCTAAGTGTAATATCATTTATTTTTAATGGAGATTGAGGTCAAAAGGCAACACTATGTGTCAAATGACCAAAATACCCCACTTCGATTTTTATTCCTTATTTTTCGGTAACACCGATTTTTGTCTGTTTCTCGATTTTTCATTTTCCTTTGTACTAATTTATTAATTTTTCTTTGATATTTCTAGTGTCAATTACATTTTAATAAATCTTTATTTATGTCTCAAAATTATATTCAGAGGGTTCCCCGCGGTACTGGGGTCGGCAATGGCCTTGCCGGTGCGGTTACCCATCGCTGTGGTGCCGGCTAGTTTAACTTAGCATCATTTTCTCTCTTTCATTTTTGTTTAATTTTTCTTGTATTTTCTTTTTATTTATTTCATCATTATATGTCTGTTCACTATCACCGAAGTGTAGTTCCAGACATACTGACTTGCCTGGACTGTTATTTGACTACTGAAGCAATTGAACGTACATAACATGTGCAATGGGGATGTTACAAAGTGTGTATCCAACTACCCTCCAACTCAATCACACAAGCCTGTAGCATGTCCTCCAAGATCTGAATTACCCTCTCAGACTTGCCATCTGTCTGTGGGTGGAATGTAGTACTGAAGTTCAATCTAGTTCCTAAGGCTCTCTGAAGACTACCCCAGAATCTAGAAGTGAACCTAGGATCTCTGTCTGATACAATGGATACTGGCACTCCATGAAGTCTCACAATCTCATCTATGTACAACCTGGCCAATCTGTCTAAACTATAGTCCATTCGGACCGGCAGAAAATGAGCAGACTTAGTCAGTCTGTCAACAATGACCCATACTGCATCATGACTCTTCTGTGTCCTTGGTAGTCCCATTACAAAATCTATCATTATTCTTTCCCATTTCCATTCTGGTATTGGTAGTGGATGTAACAACCCAGTGGGTACTTGATGCTCTCCGTTTATTTGCTGACAAGTTAGGCATTTGGATACAAACTCTGCCACATTTCTTTTTAAACCCATCCACCAGTAATGCTCTTTTATCCCTCTATACATTTTTTGTCACACCCTACCCCTCTGTAAGGCATAACATGATCCCGTAGTATACCTAATGAATTACCAACTCCGTCTATACTACAAGGGATTTTGAAAACTTTTCTTACTTCTTTTACAGTGGTGAGCACTATGTACAGGTGTTAAAAACCTTTTTGAACTGAAGTGATAGAACTAACACATTTGAATTATTTGGAATTTCTGTAAAAATTTTGGCAGAGTGCCATCTGTATTTTGGATAAAACAGTTCTTCAGAAAACCTGTAAAAGAAAGCACTTCAATAAATTTTCAAATCTCAACTCCAACATATTTCTCAACTCAAATCCACAGTGATTTTTCAAAGACTGAGATAAAAGAAATATAATACAATTTTTACAAGTCAAAATAACTCATAATTTACTTTACAACTTCAATGTACAATTTTAATTTATAACTGCTCAAAACCAAGAACACTATGTACATACAGTGGTCATACATTACAGTACAAAATGCAAAATGTGGTATACTCATTATACCCGATAATCTCTTGCTGGATGTATTAGCAGCCTAGTCTCACGCCTCTGTCTGTCTGTCTACCGCACAAAGAATGAAAGCTATCACGAGACAATGTCTCAGTGGTGCACAACATTAACCAAATACAACTTTAAATCACAATTCATAAATCATTTAAATGATGGATACGTAAAATCATAGTTAAATTCAAGACAATGAATGTCAGAAGGAATTTAACACAATATCACAATAAATCTCAGTAATCAAAACATAGTTAAATTCAAAAGATAGTGAATGTCAATAAGAATTTAAGCTCCATTTCACAATTTCACAATACATATCAATAAATCACACACAGCTTAATCATGTTTCAAAGTTCAATTCGTCCCAAAAGCCGATGGCTAATGAGGTATTCAATTCGTCCCAAAAGTTAATGACTAATGAGGAATAACATAGCTAGCTAACAAAAATATGAGTACTCATCCAATTCGTCCTCAACAGGCACACACCTCAACACTTCAGCCAGAGAGGGAATTCAATTCGTCCCACTAGACAAGCTAGCGAGGAATACAATCAATATACATGATAGCTGTGGTTTCAAACCATTTCCAATGCTTTTCAATCAATAAGTATCCATCAATGTCATTCAAACAATTTCTCACAGTTTCAAACCATTTACAATGCTTTTCAAACAATAAATATCCATTCAAACACATTTCCACAATTTAAAACAATAATGTACAAATAGTCATAATTTATTTCAATAAAAAAAAATCCAAAAGAAATAGCTGTTGTGCACAAACCTCTGATAACTGTCTCCTAGTCTTGACTCAGTGTTTCCTTCCTTTCCTCGAGTCTTTGCTAATCGAGAAACACAATTTGAAGTGTTTCAGTACTAAATTAAACTGTCTCTAACGATAATGTTTGATAAATAATTCACTGAATGCTATTATTTGCTTAATCAACCTAATATATCGACCCTCGATGCATTCTAGGTAAATTAGGTTTTAATGTTATTAATATGTCACATTCGATAGTATTTTAGGGTTGGTATATGTTACCAAGTTCATTTTCGTGTATACTGCATTTTCTTGCAATTTGCTGGATTCCGGGATACTAGTTTGACCTAGCCGGATGACTTAGTTCCCTCAGTTTTTGGGTTTTGGTCAAAACTACAAACTTGTAGATCTATGTCTTATGGAACGCGGGGAAAAATTTCAGGTCATTCTGAATTATGTAGACCAAGTTATGGTCATTTTACTATTGCTGGTCAAATTGCACCAAAATTAGTCATTTTAGGTCACTTTAGGTCATTTTAGGTTCGGCCAGTTTTTGGACCCGAATTTTTGCAAGCTGTTTGACTTGCTTATGGTCATTTCTGGGCTTTGGTGTCTTCATAAGACTTGTAGATATGGGTATTAACTATTCATGGTTAAAATTTCAGGTCAATTGGACCTGTTTTGAGTGAGTTATGGCCTAAACACTAACTGCTGCCCAAATGGTCAATTTTCAGGCCTCAATTGCACTTAATCCGGATTTGGTCATTTTTCAAGCTACATTGCAAGCAGAATTTTGGTAAGCTTTCTTCATGAAAGTTGGCACATTTTGTGCCTAGTTTCACCTCCAATTGGTCTCATACCAATTGGAGCCACACAATTAAAGTTCTAGGCCTAAAACTCAAACTGCCTTATTGAAATTCTTGCATACACATCAAGCATCACTTTTAACACTTACCAAACTCAACATTCAAACCAATTCTGGTTGTACCACAACCTAAACATAATTTACAACATATTATAGGTCATTTTGGCAGCTTACAATTACATTCAATGTGCAGCAACAAGTGCAGAATTTGTCCAATTCAATTTACAACAATTCAATCACCAATTCATGCTCATTTACATATCCAACTTCACACCATCATACATGCACTCAAACTTCTATAACAACCAACATATTTTAACATCATTATTCCATAAACCAAGCATGAATTCCAGCATTCCTCAAGAGTTAGCAAACTGCCACAATGGTGCACTTACATTCCATTACTTTCTAGCTTTAAATCTCATTTTACATTTACATATACTAAGTATACATTACCCAAACAATTTCCTACACAATATACATTTAATCAATCATTTAATTCACCATTTACAAGCACAATTAAACTACCTTCAAGGTGCTTCCATGGTTGCCAAAAGTGCACATTCCCATTCAACATCAAAACTCAAAAATTTCTCCATAAATCAAACACCCATAGTATCCTTACAAACTTTAACAAAGCAATAATAAAAAACTCAAACTTACCTATTGTTGGGACTTGCTAAATCTTCACTAAAACTTCTTAATATTAGTATCTACTTCTTCCTTGTGAGGTGGGGATCAAAATTAATGAAGAAGCTTTGGTGTTTGGAGGTGAAATGGGGGAGATGATGAAGCTTGAATTACATGCGGTAATGGAGGTTCTGGGAGCTCTTCATCTACTACAATGGTGATTTCTAAAGTTGAAGATGATGTTTTAGTGGAGTAATCTGCTCACTTAATGTATATTATAATCCTTAGTGGTCCACTTACACAAAATCAATTATATTATATGTTTAAATATGTTAATTACCTAATTTGAACCCTATTTTTGCTATTTATATTAAGTACCCCTAATTTAATTTTTCATTATATTTTCCAAGTATAATATTATTTATTTTCAATGGACATTTAGGTCAAAAGACAACTCGGGGTGTCAAATGACCACAATGCCCCTGTTCGGGTTGCATTCCCGATTTTTCTGTAACACCGGGTTTTGTCCATTTTTCGATTTCTCACTTTTCTTTGTACTAATTATTTAATTTTTATTTAATATTTCTAATGATATTTATACTTCAATAGGGGTCTATTTAAGTCCTAAAAATATTTCCCAGGGTTCCCCATAGTCCAGGGCTAGTCAACGGTCCACGCCGTGACTTCCCGGTGCAGTCACCCATCGCTAGGGTTCTCGGCTTGTTTAACTTGATTGCATTTCTTTACTATTATTTTTCCTTTATTTTTCTTGTATTTTCTTTTCTTGTATTTCATTATTTTATGTCTCCTCACTCATCTCGAAGTGTAGTTCTAGGCATTCTAGCTGTCCGGACAACACTGGTCACCAGAACAGTAGAATGCACTACCGAACATAGGGGTGTTACATTTTTGTACCACCAAGGTGCATGGCAAAAGGAGACTCATGTGCTTTCTTTAAAATGATCTACCTCAAATCAACACCATTAGGAACACATATATTTACCCTGATGTAGCAGTAGACCATCATATTTGATTAAAAACTCTAATTTCTTGCCCTGTCTGATTTTTTCCAACAGCTTCTGATACTTTTGATCATTCTGAGCAGCCATTCTGATCTGATCAATTAACACTGGCTGTACATGCCATACAACTGCTGTCTGCCCCTCATCATTAATCTCTAAACTGGCATGTAATGATCTCAACTCATGTACCAAAGACAAAGGAGTAACCCATAGACTTGCCATAGTCTTGTGACTTAAGGCGTCAACCACAACATTAGCTTTCCCTGGCTAATAGTCTATCAGATAATCATAGCCTTTTATCAACTCTAACCATCTCCTCTGTCTCAAGTTTAGCTCTTTCTGGGTGCCCAAATACTTCAAACTCTTATGATCTGTGTAGATGTAACACTTCTCCCCATACAAATAATGTCTCCAGATCTTAAGAGCAAACACAATAGCTGCAAGCTCCAAATCATGTGTTGGATAATTCCTCTCATGCGGTTTAGTTTGTCACACCCTACCCCTCTGTAAGGCATAACATGATCCCTTAGTATACCTAATGAATTACCAACTTCGTCTACTGATAACCCATTAAATACACTACAAGGGATTTTCAAAAAATTTTCTTACTTCTTTTACAATGGTGAGTACTATTTACAGGTGTTAAAAACCTTTTTGAACTGAGGTGAATTAACTAACACATTTAGACTATTAGTAATTTCAGAAAAAAAATTTTGGCAGAGTGCCCTCCGTAATTTGGACAAAACAGTTCTACAAAAACCTCTAAAAAGCACTTCAATAATTTTCTCAATCTCAAACTCTAGCATAATTCAACACAACATATTTCTCTACTCAAATCCATAGTAATTTTTCAAAAACTGAGATACAAAAAATATAATACAATTTTTACAAGTCAAAATAACTCATAATTTATTTTACAACTTTAATGTATAATTTTATTTTACAACTGATCAAAACCAAGAATAATATATACATACAGTGAACATACATTACAGTACAAAATGCAAAATATGGTATACTCAATATACCCGATGATCTCTCAATGTAGTACTAGCAGCCTAGTCACGCCTCTATCGCCTAGTCTGTACGCCTCTATCGGTCTACCACTGCGATAAAGAATGAAAAGCTATCGCTGAGTAAAATTTACTCAGTGGTGCACAATAACAATTTGAAAAGCGATATATAAATCTTTTATTGACAGTTCACAAATAAATGATTCACAATTCCATCTCACAATTTACAAAATTCACCTAACACAAATTTGATCAAGTAATTGAATAATACCGTTTTGCAAATCAATAACACAATTTGATCAAATAACTGAATAATACAATGTTGCCAATCGATAACATAATTTAGGCCATGACACAATTTTTTCACACATGCCGTGTTGTACACCACGACAAGACACACTCACCCCAATAATCGAAATCAATGACGGAGGAAGCTAGCTGAATAATGAGTACTCATCCACACTCACCTCAGACTGGGAAGTCAAAGAGGGAGGAACATAATCACACTCACCCCAGACTGATATGTCAAAGAGGGAGGAATATCACACTCAACCCATAAATAGAGGAGGAACATAGTAACAGTGTCATGCCAAGTGTGAATCAAAACAATTTCAAATCACAATATTTCATACAAACCATAAATCACATTTTATCTGAAAATTTCCATTTGCAAAGTTGGCAACACAATAAGTTCCAAATAATATTCCCAAAAACAAAGCAATAAAAAGTTATTCATAACTCATTTCTCCAAATAAATTTGCTAGTAAAAGCAGTGAATATAAAAGTATTGTGCACGGACACAATTTAAAACAATAACATACAAATAATTATAATTTACTTCAATTGAAAATTTCAAAAGAAATACTTATTGTGCACAAACATAATTTAAAACAATAATGTACAATAGTCATAATTCATTTCAATTGAAAAATTCAAAAGAAATAGCCGTTGTGCACAAACACAATTTAAAATAATAACATAGAAATAATCATAATTTATTTCAATTGAAATATTCAAAAGAAATACTTATTATGCACAAATACAATTTAAAACAATAACATACAATTAATCATAATTTATTTCAATTGAAAAATTCAAAAGAAATAATTATTGTGCACAAACCTCTGATAACTGTCTCTTGGCTCTGACTCAGTGTTTCCTTCCCCTCCCTGAGTCTTTGCAAACTGAGAAACACAATTTGAAGTGTTTCAGTACTCATTTAAATTGTCTCTAACGATAATGCTTGATAATTAATTCACTGAATTCATTTATTCGCTTAGTCAACCTACTATGTCGACCCTTGG
The DNA here is from genome assembly GCF_030052815.1 of Hevea brasiliensis. Lineage (NCBI taxonomy): Eukaryota > Viridiplantae > Streptophyta > Magnoliopsida > Malpighiales > Euphorbiaceae > Hevea > Hevea brasiliensis. The sequence continues at coordinate 120,909 of NW_026614666.1, forward strand.
TACATTCTAGGTAATTTAGGTTTTAATGTCATTAATATGTCACATTCGATAGTCTTTTAGGGTTGGTATATGTTACCAAATTCATTTCTGTGTATACTGCATTTTCTTGCGATTTGCTGGATTCCGGGATACTAGTTTGACCTAGCCGGACGACCTAGTTCCCTCGGTTTTCGAGTTTCGGTCAAAACTACAAACTTGTAGATCTATGTCTTGTTGCACGTGGGGCAAAATTTCAGGTCATTCCGAGTTATTTAGACTAAGTTATGGTCATTTTACTATTGCTGGTCAAATTGCACCAAAATTGGTCATTTTAGGTTCGGCCAGTTTTTGGATCCGAACTTGTGCAAGCTGTTTGACTTGCTTATGGTCATTTCTGGGCTTTGGTGTCTTCATAAGACTTGTAGATATGGGTCTTAACTATTCATGGTTAAAATTGCAGGTCAATTGGACCTGTTTTGGGAGAGTTATGGCCTAAACACTAACTGCTGCCCAAATGGTCAGTTTTCAGGCCTCAATTGCACTTAATCCGGATTTGGTCATTTTTCAAGCTACCTTGCAAGCAGAATTTTGGCAAGCTTCCTTCATGAAAGTTGGCACATTTTGTGCCTAGTTTCACCTCCAATTGGTCTCATACCAATTGGAGCCACACACTTAAAGTTATAGGCCTAAAACACAAACTGCCTTATTGCAATTCTTGCATACATATCAAACATCACTTTTAACACTCACCAAACTTAACATTCAAACTAATTCTGGTTGTACCATGACCTAAACATAATTCACAACACATTATAGGTCATTTTGGCAGCTTACAATTACATTCAATGTGCACCAACAAGTGCAGAATTTGCCCAACTCAATTTACAACAATTTAACTCCATAACCAAGCTCATTCATATGTCCAACCTTCACACCACTATACATACATTCAAACTGCCATAACAACCAATACATTTTAACATCATTATTCTATAAACTAAGCATGAATTCCAGCATTCTTCAAGGGTTAGCAAACTGCCACAATGGTACACTTACATTCCATTACTTTCTAAGCTTTAAATTTCATTTTACATTTACATATACTAAGTATACATCACCTAAACAATTTCCTATGCAATATACATTTAATCAATCATTTAATTCACCATTTACAAGCACAAATAACCTGCCTTCAAGGTATTTCCATGGCTGCCAAAATTACACATTCCCATTCAACATCAAACCTCAAAAATTTCTTCATCATTCAGACACCCATAACATGCTTACAAACTTTAACAAAGCAATATTCAAAAATACAAACTTACCACTTTGGAAATTCTTCAAAACTCCTCCAAAACTTGGTCTTCTTGTTGCCTATCTACTGCCCATTGTGTAAGGATCACTTTTAATGGAGAAACTTACAAGAAATTATGGCTTGAAAGTGAAGATTGGAGTTCATGCATGGAGCTTGGAAGCTTTGGCCATGGAGTTCTTCTTGGGAGCAAATCGGCTGCTGTTTGGGAAGGTTGAAGAAGATGACAATCTGTCCAAAAATGAGGATGTAGTGGTCCACTTAGGTGAGTTAGTGGAGCACCATGGGTGATTAAATATTTATTTAATCTTAAATTCCTAATTTCTCACATTAAGCTCCCAATTTTTGCTATTTACTTTAGGTACCACCAATTTAATTTTTCATGACATTTTCCAAGTGTAATATCATGTATTTTTAATAGACATTTAAGTCAAAAGACAACTCGGGGTGTCAAATGACCACAATGCCCCTGTTCGGTTTGCATTCCCGATTTTTCGGTAATACCGGGTTTTGTCCGTTTTTCGATTTCTCACTTTTCTTTGTACTAATGATTTAATTTTTCTTTAATATTTCTTATGATATTTATACTTCAATAGGTGTCTCTTTAAGTCTTCAAAATATTTTCCAGGGTTCCCCGTGATCCAGGGCTAGTCAACGGTCCACGCCGTGACTTCCCTGTGCGGTCACCCATCGCTAGGGTTCTTAGCTCGCTTAACTTGGTTGCATTTCTTTACTATTTTTTTTCCTTTATTTTTCTTGTATTTTCTTTTCTTGTATTTCATTATTTAATGTCTCCTCACTCATATCGAAGTGTAGTTCTAGGCATTCTAGCTGTCCGGACAACATTGGTCACTGGAACAGTAGAACGCACTACCGAACTTAGGGGTGTTACAATTCTCCTCCCCCCCCCTAAAATAAATTTCGTCCACGAAAATTTTCCCAATAGCCATCTTACAATAGTCATACGTTTATTTTCTCCTTTCTATATGATCGTATAATCTTCTTTCTCTCGAATTTGTATAAGACTTTTAACAATCTAATACAACATCACCAAGCTTCTCTTACTATTGTCCTGTCTAATATTTCGATTCATGTTCCTTCTTGAATGACCCTTGAGGTCATGTTAGAATCATTTATCTAGTCATTGGTCCTCTGACCATTCTAGTCCATAGTCTTCCTCACATTCGTAACATTTCTTTATTATATTTGAACCAACTGTTCGAATTTTTACTTCCATAACTCTTTTTATCTGTCAATATTCTATAATTTACTTTCTTTTGTACTGAACTATAGCCTTTCGATATTCTAACCTTTAAGTTTTAGATCCCTAAGTAGGATTTTCAAACTTATTTCTAACAATTAAATTCTGTCCTGGCATAACTATACCAAAACAGATGCCGTTGGTAACTATTCTTATCTAGGTATACTATTGGGTAGTACGTAGCTCTACACAATAATCTCAAGTCAGTACTGTAATCTGCAGCTTACATTATAAACATCAAGAACATTGCATAGTTACTACGATACATCCCAATATATCAAATTTTTCGATATTTTATCCTTTTCGAATTTACTGATATTCGAATCTTATTCTGATTACAATATCCATTAGCAATTTCTAACAGTAACCTCCTTGCCCTCATCTAGAGCAATTCCATTACTGCATCTTACTTTTACGTCCTCTTGCCTTCCATTAAGTAGGCTCGCCAATTAACTTTATAATTTATGGTGTGTTAGAAAATACTTTTCGCCAATAAACTCTTTCAAAACTAATTTCACTTATTATCACAATCCTTATTTTAAAGGGCTAATCACTAATGCATCAAAATTTATTCCCCTGTAAAGGAATAACAATAGAATATATAGTTCTAACACTAACATAAAAGTATGCAAACTCCAGGTCAAACAATACATATATATATATATCTTAGTTACTATTTGAGAAAATACCAGCAATAATATCAAAAGTCTAAGTCTCTTCTCCCTGTCGTATAGCGTATACTCCAGCTAGAGCATCACCCTGCTCTGGCTGATTCACAGTACTCTGACTTCTAGGTGCACTACCCCTACCTCTACCTTTGCCTCTACTAACTGATGGTGAACTCTTTGGGTTAGAAACTTGGATTGATCCCTTTGGTGTAGTAAATGATCCAGAACGACCTAGATTTACACAATCCCTAGCAAAATGGCCGCCTCTCCACGCTTAAAACATGCTCCTACGGCTCTATAACATACCCCACTATGTGGTTTACCACAAGTTTCACAAAGTCGATCCGATAGTGCATTCCGGTTTCGTTGAGTTTGTTGATCGGATCGAAGTGGTTTCATCCGTAAGATCTATCTCTATCGGACTTCTTACTATCTCTGTTGTATCCCCAAAGTTTTTCCTCTTTCCAAGAAGACCACTAGAACTCGTTTCTCGACTTTCCTCTTTTTCTGCCTTCTCCGATTTCTTTTCTCAAAAGTCGCCTTGATTCAATTCTTTCTAATTCTAGTGCTTGAGAAATAAGTTCAGAGAAGTTGTTATGTTTGAATTCGGCCACTTGTAATCTGATACTAGGCTTCAAGCCGGTTTCAAACCTCTTACATCTCTCCCTACTGGTAGAAAGTAGACTTATTGCATAATGGCTCAGGCGGAAAAATTCCCTTTCATATTCAGCCACCGATCTACTCCCTATTTCGCACTTAGGAACTCGCGCTTCGATCTACATAAGCATCGAGGACATATTTTTATCCGAATTCCCGAGAAAGTCACCTGTGTTAGCACTGCAGTTCTACCAAACCGTGGGGAATGGTTTTCCACCATAAGCATCCCCAGTAGCAAAGATACCGAGTATTCAAATCGAGCTCCTGCAAAGGCGCTTTCTTGGATACCCTATCCATCCTTTCTAACCATTGTTCTGCGTCTAGAGGATCTATTGTCCCCTTGAACTCTGTAGCCCCATATTTCATCAATTTGTCATACTACCTTGCAGAAGACCATGGTTGTACCATCGTGTCTCAGATTGGGGCTTGAGTAGGCACATTACCACCATTTGTTGGAACATTGCAGCCATCTCACGAGCTGAATCGAGGTGGAATCGCGGTACTATGGGGGCTGGTGCTATTGAACCACTGACATTATGTAGGGCTGGGACATCCCCTTGCACCTCAGCCTCTATAGATTGATCGACTGAATGATCACCCTCTTCCATAGTCAATGCGACGATCTTAGACCTCCTGAACAATTAATACAAGGAGATTTCCTCCCGTTAGTGCATATTTATAATGTAATGTACTGTATGTATCAAACAATGATATTGAGCAATTTTTTCTATGAAGAAAGAATATTCAAATAACATGTGAAAACAGAATTTAAAAACTTTGCTCTGATACCACGAAAACATGTCACACCCTACCCCTCTGTAAGGCATAACATGATCCCGTAGTATACCTAATGAATTACCAACTTCGCCTACTGATAACCCATTAAATACACTACAAGGGATTTTCAAAAACTTTTCTTACTTCTTTTACAGTGGTGAGCACTATTTATAGGTGTTAAAAACCTTTTTAAACTGAGGTGAATTAACTAACACATTTAGACTATTAGTAATTTCTGAAAAAAAATTTTGACAGAGTGCCCTCCGTAATTTGGATAAAACAGTTCTTCAAAAACCTGTAAAAAGCACTTTAATATTTTTCTCAATCTCAAACTCTAGCATAATTCAACACAACATATTTCTCAACTCAAATCCATAGTAATTTTTCAAAAACTGAGATACAAAAAATATAATATAATTTTTACAAGTCAAAATAACTCATAATTTATTTTACAACTTTAATGTATAATTTTATTTTACAACTGCTCAAAACCAAGAACAATATATACATATAGTGAACATACATTACAGTACAAAATGCAAAATGTGGTATACTCAATATACCCGATGATCTCTCAACGTAGTACTAGCAGCCTAGTCTCACGCTCTGTCACTGTTTCACCATGACAAAGAATGAAAGCTATCACGAGTAAAATTTACTCAGTGGTGCACAATAACAATTTGAAATGCGATATATAAATCTTTTATTGACAGTTCACAAATCAAATGATTCACAATTCCATCTCACAATTTACAAAATTCACCTAACACAAATTGGATCAAGTAATTGAATAATATCGTTTTGCAAATCAATAACACAATTCAATCAAATAACTGAATAATACAATGTTGCCAATCGATAACTTAATTTAGGCCATGACACAAATTTTCCACACATGCCATGTTGTACACCACGACAAGACACACTCACCCCAATAATCGAAATCAATGAGGGAGGAAGCTAGCTGAATAATGAGTACTCATCCACACTCATCTCAGACTGGGAAGTCAAAGAGGGAGGAACATAATCACACTCACCCTGCATCGATAAGTCAAAGAGGGAGGAATATCACACTCACCCCATAAATGGAGGAGGAACATAGTAACAGTGTCATGCCAAATGTGAATCAAAACAATTTCAAATCACAATATTTCATTCAAACCATAAATCACATTTTATCTCAAAATTTTCATTTGCAAAGTTGGCAACACAATAAGTTCCAAATAATATTCCCAAAAACAAAGCAATAAAAAATTATTCATAACTCATTTCTCCAAATAAATTTGCTAGTAAAAGCAGTGAATATAAAAGTATTGTGCATGGACACAATTTAAAACAATAACATACAAATAATTATAATTTACTTCAATTGAAAATTTCAAAAGAAATACTTATTGTGCAAAAACATAATTTAAAACAATAATGTACAATAGTCATAATTCATTTCAATTGAAATATTCAAAAGAAATACTTATTATGCACAAATACAATTTAAAACAATAACATACAATTAATCATAATTTATTTCAATTGAAAAATTCAAAAGAAATAATTATTGTGCACAAACCTCTGATAACTGTCTCTTGGCTCTGACTCAGTGTTTCCTTCCCCTCCCTGAGTCTTTGCAAACTGAGAAATACAATTTGAAGTGTTTCAGTACTCATTTAAACTGTCTCTAACGATAATGCTTGATAATTAATTCACTGAATTCATTTATTCGCTTAGTCAACCTACTATGTCGACCCTTAGTACATTCTAGGTAATTTAGGTTTTAATGTCATTAATATGTCACATTCGATAGTCTTTTAGGGTTGGTATATGTTACCAAATTCATTTCCATGTATATTGCATTTTCTTGCGATTTGCTGGATTCCAGGATACTAGTTTGACCTAGCTGGACGACCTAGTTCCCTCTGTTTTCGGGTTTTGGTCAAAACTACAAACTTGTAGATCTATGTCTTATTGCACGCGGGGCAAAATTTCAGGTCATTCCAAGTTATGTAGACTAAGTTATGGTCATTTTACTATTGCTGGTCAAATTGCACCAAAATTGGTCATTTTAGGTCACTTTAGGTCATTTTAGGTTCGGCCAGTTTTTGGACCCGAAATTGTGCAAGCTGTTTGACTTACTTATGGTCATTTATGGGCTTTGGTGTCTTCATAAGACTTGTAGATATGGGTCTTAACTATTCATGGTTAAAATTTAACACTAACTACTGCCCAAATGGTCAGTTTTCAGGCCTCAATTGCACTTAATCCGGATTTGGTCATTTTTCAAGCTACCTTGCAAGCAGAATTTTGGCAAGCTTCCTTCATGAAAGTTGGCACATTTTGTGCCTAGTTTCACCTCCAATTGGTCTCATACCAATTGGAGCCACACACTTAAAGTTATAGGCCTAAAACACAAACTGCCTTATTGAAATTCTTGCATACATATCAAAAATCACTTTTAACACTCACCAAACTTAACATTCAAACTAATTCTGGTTGTACCGTGACCTAAACATAATTCACAACACATTATAGGTCATTTTGGCAGTTTACAATTACATTCAATGTGCACCAACAAGTGCAGAATTTGCCCAACTCAATTTACAACAATTTAACTCCATAACCAAGCTCATTCACATGTCCAACCTTCACACCACTATACATACATTCAAACTGCCATAACAACCAACACATTTTAACATCATTATTCTATAAACCAAGCATGAATTCCAGCATTCTTCAAGGGTTAGCAAACTGCCACAATGGTACACCTACATTCCATTACTTTCCAAGCTTTAAATTTCATTTTACATTTACATATACTAAGTATACATCACCTAAACAATTTCCTACATAATATACATTTAATCAATTATTTAATTCACCATTTACAAGCACAAATAACCTGCCTTCAAGGTATTTCCATGGCTTCCAAAATTACACATTCCCATTCAACATCAAACCTCAAAAATTTCTTCATAATTCAAACACCCATAACATGCTTACAAACTTTAACAAAGCAATATTCAAAAATACAAACTTACCACTTTGGAAATTCTTCAAAACTCCCCCAAAACTTATTCTTCTTTCTAACTATCTACTGCCCATTGTGTAAGGATCACTTTTAATGGAGAGACTTACAAGAAATTATGGCTTGAAAGTGAAGATTGGAGTTCATGCATGGAGCTTGGAAGCTTTGGCCATGGAGTTTTTCTTGGGAGCAAATCGGCTGTTGTTTGGGAAGGTTGAAGAAGATGACAATCTGTCCAAAAATGAGGATGTAGTGGTCCACTTAGTTGAGTTAGTGGAGCACCATGGGTGATTAAATATTTATTTAATCTTAAATTCCCAATTTCTCACATTAAGCTCCCAATTTTTGCTATTTACTTTAGGTACCACCAATTTAATTTTTCATGTCATTTTCCAAGTGTAATATCATGTATTTTTAATGAACATTTAAGTCAAAAGACAACTCGAGGTGTCAAATGACCACAATGCCCCTGTTCGGTTTGCATTCCCGATTTTTCGGTAATACCGGGTTTTGTCCTTTTTTTGATTTCTCACATTTCTTTGTACTGATGATTTAATTTTTCTTTAATATTTCTTATGATATTTATACTTCAATAGGTATCTCTTTAAGTCTTAAAAATATTTTCCAGGGTTCCCCGTGGTCCAGGGCTAGTCAACGGTCCACGCCGTGACTTCCCCGTGCGGTCATCCATCGCTAGGGTTCTCGGCTCACTTAACTTGGTTGTATTTCTTTACTATTATTTTTCCTTTGTTTTTCTTGTATTTTTTTTTCTTGTATTTCATTATTTAATGTCTCCTCACTCATATCGAAATGTAGTTCTAGGCATTCTAGCTATTCGGACAACACTGGTCACCGGAATAGTAGAACGCACTACCGAACTTAGGGGTGTTACATAGTTGGCGTGATGCATAGGCAATAACATTTCGATCTTGCATCAACACACAACCTAACCCATTGTGAGAAGCATCATCAGAATTGTATATTCTTTACCCTGTAGGTAAAGTCGACTAGAGCCTCACCAAACATCTTTTCAATTCATCAAAACTTTCGGCATTTGTCCGTCCATTGAAATTTCACATCCTTTCTAAGTAGCTTGGTCAATGGAGATGCCAACATGGAGAATCCTTCACAAATCTACAAGAGTATCCAAACTAAACTCGAAATCGCGAATCTGTGACTTTTCTGGGTGGCTTCCAATTAAGGACAGCTTCAATCTTGCTAGGATCTACCTTAATACCCTCTGCTGATACTATGTGCCCTAAAAAGGATATCTCCTTCAGCCAAAATTCACATTTCGACAATTTGGCATATAGCTGTTTCTCCCTCACAGTTTGTAGTACAATCCGCAGATGTCTATCATGCTCTTCTACATTCCTCGAATAGACTAATATATCATTTATAAATATGACAACAAACTGGTCAAGGTATGGTCTGAAGATAGTGTTCATCAGATCCATAAAAGCAGCCGGAGCATTAGTTAACCCGAATGGCATAACCAAGAACTCATAATGGCCATAGCGGGTTCTGAAGGCAGTTTTAGAAATACTCTGCTCTTGTACTTTTAATGATAATAACTCGATCTCGTGTCAATTTTGGAGAACGCAGCTTGCACCTCTCAACCGATCAAATAAGTCATCAATGCGTGGCAATGGGTATCTGTTTTATTGTCACTTTATTCAATCGCCGATAGTCAATGCATAACCGAGAGTGCCATCCTTCTTCTTTACAAACAATCCGGGCGCTCCCAAGGTGACACACTAGGTGGATGAAGCCCTTGTGAAGCAACTCTGCAATCGTACTTTCAATTCTTTTAGTTCGCTGGTGCCATTCTCAGTATGGCGTTATGGAGATTGGGTCCACACTGTGCATAACATCAATTTCAAATCGCATTTCTCTTTCGAGGTAATCCTGCAATTCATTAGGAAACACATCCGTAAAGTCACACACGAGGAATGTCCTCAATGCCGGACTCCCACTTGGGTGTCTATCACATGTGCCAAGTACGCTCACACCCTTTCCTAATCATTTTTCCGCCAAATGAAATGATGTTTCAAGGCAAAAACTGCATCTCCCCATGTAATACTACATCACCATACTGAGGGAGACCAAAAGTGACTATCTTCAGTCTACAGTCAATCATCGCATGATGCCTGTCTAACCAATCCATGCCTAAGATAATGTCATAATCTCTAAAGGGCATTTCAATTAAATCAGATAGAAAAGTGTGTCCTTGGATCACCAAAGGAGAGTTCCTTTATAGCCTATTTACCCTGACCTCCTTGCCTAATGGACTAGTTACTAGCACATCATAGTCCATTGGTATACACTGAATAGCAGTAGAACACATCACACTAGCACTAACATATGAATGTGTGGAGCTAGGATCAAATAACACATGTACATCTTGGTCAAGGATGGAAAAATTACTAGCTACAACTTCTGATGTTTTAGCCTCTTCCCTTTGACGCATGGTATACACTCTGACTGGTGCGCCATTGGGTACTGGCTGGTTAACAGTGCTTTGACTTCTAGGAGTGTTACCAGGACCCCTACCTCTGCCTCTACCTCTAGCAGCTGACTGTGAACCTCTAGGTACAGAGACTTGGGCTGATCCTTCAGATGTAGTAGAAGGTCCAGACCGGCGAGGACTAGTACAATCTTTAGCGAAAGGTCCGCTCCTCCACGCTAAAACATGCACCAAGAGCCTTGAAACAAACCCCACCGTGAGTTCTATCACAAATTTCACACTATCGCATCGATAGAGCTCCTGGGTGCTTGTTGGGTCCACGACTGCATCGGTGGTTTTTGGCCGTAAAATTTGCCTCGCCATATCTACGAGAGTTGGATCCCCCAAACTGTTTCCTCTTTCTAGAACCACTCTCAGATGTTTGTCCCGTAGTCTTTTCAGTTTTCTCTTTCTCTTGTGTACCCTTCTTCACTGCCCCTTCTGATTCTATCCTTTCCAGTTCCAGGGCCTGTGAGATCAACTTAGCGAAATTGATGTCGAAACCCACGACTTGCATCCTCGATTCGGCCTTAACCCGACTCAAACCTCTTACATCTATCTCTGGGTGGAGACTAAGCTTCCAAAGATAGTGGCTCAATGAGAGAAGTCTCTCTCATATTCTGCTATGGTTTTGTCCCCTTGTTTCAAACTCAAGAATTCTTGCAACTTCATATCCACATATGCATTGGGAACCCATTTCTGTCGAAACTCTCTCAAAACATCCGACTGTGTTAACACGGGTGGCTCAACCAGCTATGGGGGTGGTCTTCCACCATTCATATGCATCCCTTGCAACAAGGAAATGTAATATTCGAACTTTAGCTCTTCTCGTATAATCGCAGCCTTCCACGAAACCTGCTCCATTCTTTCCAACCACTGCTCGCCTCCGTGGATCCATTAAAGCCTTTAAACTCTGGTGGCCCCAAATTTCATCAATTTTTCATACTACCGAGCCGAGGGCTGGTTGTGCTACGTGCTTGCATCCGAGCTTGGGTGGCACATTACTCGCCATTTGGCCGGAAAATGCAGCCATCCGTTGTACAACCGAGCAAGAAATCTGCGGCCGGAGTAGGAGCCGGAGTAGCCGACCCACTCACGCTCGAGTGTCGGGCTTCCCTTGAACCTCACCAAGAGATTTGTTCTTCTGAATGATATCCTCCTTCCATTCTGCTTTTTCCAAATTTTCTATTTCTTGAGATCAAACACAAGGAGGTTGACTCCGTTAGTGCATATTCATGATGTAAATATGTCATATGTATCAATTAAAGACACTTGAGCAAGTTGTACTTATCAAAGAAATATTCATACACATAGTCAAAATTTATTGAAAAACCATGTTCTGATACCACTAAAACATGTCACACCACACCCCTCTGTAAGGCATGATCCCGTAGAATACCTAATGAACTACCGAAATTCACCTACCGATAATTCATTAAGTACACTACAAGGGATTTAAAAATAATTTTCTTACATTTTGGAAGTAGTGAGCATTTTGGGAGGAATTAAAAACCATTTATTCAAAGTTTAAATACTAGTAAAAATTTTGTCCATTTTAAATTTTGTCGCAAATTTTATAAAAATTTTGATAGAGTTCCATTTGTATTTGGAGAAAACAGTTCTTCAAATACCTAAAAAAAAAAACACTTAAAATAATTTTCTCAACTCCCAACCTCCAATAAATCTCAAATCAAGTCAATTCAATTCACTTCAAAATAATTCCACAATCCAAATCAAAATTTATCATCTCAAAATATTTACTAACTTCATTCACAAGGCATAAAGTATGAAATTCATAAATATAAATCTTAATTTACAGAAGAAAATCCAAAAATAATATTATTACAATTTATTTTACAACTGCTCAACTTTACATTGATACATAAAACATTGCAATATTTACATCAAAATAACTACAAGGGTATAAAATAATAGCCGTACAAAAAGATCAGTTTAGGCCTCAATTCAATAGCAGCTCACTCAGCTGCTTTTTCCTTGCTCTTATCTCGCAATAAAGAAAATAAGCTATCACGAGTATAAAAATACTCTGGTGCACAATAAAAATTTAAAATACAATACATAAATCATTCATTGATGAAACACAATTTAAATATTTCTCAATCACATTTCACAAATTATCAAAGCTCATAATAACACAATTTAGTCAAATAATTTAATAAACACAATGTTGCCAAAATCATACACAACTTAAGCCATGACACAAAATTTTCGATCAATGCCGTGCTGTACACCATGACAAAGCAATCTACAACCCCATTAATCGAAATCAATGAGGGAGGTGGCTATCTAGCTAATGAGTACTCATCCGATCTCAACCTCAATCGGCAAGCCGAGAGGAAGGAAAATAACCGATCTCAACCCCATAAATGGAGGAGGAACAATGTGATACTGTCATGCTAAGTGTGAACACAAAATCAATTCAAAATAATTTATTTAAATAATTTATGAGAAATCTGATCAATTTCCAAAGTTATATTTGCGATTATAAAATGGCAACATAGTACATAATTAATCAGAGAAGTCAAATTTTTAAGAATAAAATATTTAAACAAGAATTATTGTGCATGCACTGGCGTGAGTCGCCTCTAGGCCTTGACTCGCCTCTCAGAGCTTCCAAGCCCTTTTCACTGAAACACACAGCTTCATAGTGTTTCAAGACCATAACTTAGCATAAATCCAAAAATAAATTTAACTTCACTTTTACCTAGCTTTAATGTGCTAATTTAACGTTCTCAAGTTTTTATATTTTGGGTTACTATTCACTATACTATACTTTTCAATTCAAATTGTTTAATTTTTATGGCTTATTAGGTATGGGAAATCCAACTTCACCCTCATACCACATTTTTGTCATTAAATTTTTTGGTTTTGGTCATTTTCTCAAAGCTTTAGTCCTTTAGGAAAAATTGTCAAATTTTCGCTTTGGTGTCCCTAGTTGCAATGTTCCATTGGTCATTCTACTGTTAGAATTTGGCAAACCTTTCATCATAGAAAATGTTCCCTATTGTCTTAAGTTTATTCTTCTTTTTGAATCACTCTAATTGGAGTTTTTTAGCTCAAGTTATGGTCATTTGAACCATGGCTACAGGATTGGACACAACCAAGATTTTCTGGGCAATTTTGGTGCTAGCGCTTTGGGTCACCAATTTGGGGTGGCCAAATAACTTGGTTTCTGGCAGAATTTGGATTTGTGTTCTTCATGAAAGTTTTAGGTCTATATCTCATCTAACCACTGGTACAATTTCAGGTCATTTTGACCTGCCTAGCTCGAGTTATGACCAAATGAACAAATACTGTTCATTTGGTCAGTTTGTACAAGGCAGCTTGCAATTTTTCAACTTTGGTCAATTTGTTCACTAGGTTTTGGTCACTTTTTGGGCATGCTTCCTAAATGAAAATTGTGTCATTTAATGTCTATTTTCATCTCCAATTGGTCCCATACCAATTAGACTTGTAAAATTTCATTTTTGGTCCTTCAGCTGACTTGGTCATGCCGCCAAAGAAGATGACCACACTCCTCCGAATTTGGCTTTAATTCCAACCATTCCAACACAACTCATTTGGTCACAAATGACCATTTTTCACTTCACAATAGGTCAAAGACATCATTTACTTATTTCTCACATTTTTGGTTCACAAACCCTAATGTTCAAAACCCTAATTCACCAACCTCATGCATTTAATCACATTTAGTGCTTTTAATCCTAACCATTCAACAAAATAAAGTTTCTAAACTCATGTAAATCCATCAAACCATGCAAATTATATCCCCTCTTCAAGGTGGCCAAAATTTCAGTTTGGTCCTCCCCACATATTTTTTTTTATTTTAAGTTTATTTACAAGTTCTTGATGCCATACATACACTAATTAAACAAATTAAACTAAAAATTTGAAGTTTGCATTACTAACCTTGCTTGGAGGGTTTTTAGGCTTCCCTTTCTTCAAGTCTTTCTTCTTCTTTTTACTCTCTAATGCTTCCTCAACATGTAAGGAGAATTTTTTATGTTGGGACTTTGTGAATTTATGGAAGAGAGTAGGGAAATTTAAGCTTTCTTTCCCTTAACAATGGTTGAATATGGTGAAGGAATGGTGAGAGAGATGGGGCGGCAATGGGATAAGGAAGATGACTAAATGATTTTTTTTTTCTTTTTATTTCTTTATTTATTTTGTCTTATGGAAGACCCCAAAATCCCATCTAATTTAATTTATTAATTATTACTTTTATGACATCATGCATGATGTCATGCATGATGTCATCTCCCTACACTTTTTCTTTTTCTTTTTATTTATTTATTTTTCTATTAGTTCTTTAATTTAATTCCTGACTCCGAAATTTTCTTTTCTCCGATTTTATTTGACAGTTAGGTCAGTAGTCAACTCTCGGGGTCAATTGACCAAATTGTCCCTCGCCAGTTCATCCCTGTTTGCAAATAATTTGATATTTCTTCTGACTCCCTGACCTAATTATTTGACTGACTTAACAGTCCTTTTTCGTAATTTTCTCTTTTCCACTGTGTTCATAAGGGTCCTAAGGACCGCAGTATCACATTTTACGGTTCGAAATTTGAGTTTAAAATGACTCCGCAGTCGTTCCCGAGAAGGTCACCCATCGCTGTGACTCTCGGCTCGTTTAACCTCTTATGTTCTATTTTTCTTATTTATTCTTAACTAATTGAACATTACTAATTATTTATGTTTATGGCTTCTCTAATTGGCTTAAGTGTGGTTCTAATCCCCTTAATTTTCTGGACCGACTCCGGTTTTCAGAACAGTGAAATATACTAGGCTATACCAATAGGGGTGTTACATGGTGGGTGCTGTGTCCCTACTTCAGGATGATGCATATCAGTGGTGGGACACAGTAACCAGTGAAGTGCAACCTGAACGGATCACCTGGGAGTTCTTCCTCACAGAGTTCAGGAAGAAATATATTAGCAAAGTGTATTTAGAAGAGTGAAGAAGGGAATTTATCATTCTGAGAAAAAGACAGTTGTCAGTGGCTGAGTATGAGCGTGAATTTGTCAGACTGAGCAGATATGGGAGGAAGATAGTCCCTACAGAGGCAGAGAGGTGCAGACGGTTTGAAGAAGGGCTCAATGATAACATCAAAGTCATGATCACAACATTGGAGATCACAGATTTTGCTAAGCTAGTGGATGCTGCATCAAAAGTGGAAAGGGTCAGAATCAATGAACAAAATAGAAGGGAAAGACAACAGAAGAGGGGTCCGGGTCAGTCCAGTACATTTTCTGCTCCCAACAAGAAGAGTAAGGGTCCTCCTGCTTAGAGTTCAAGACCACCACAGGGTCAGGGTCAGGGTTAGTCTCAGGGGCCCAGACCATAGTTCACCCCTAGGAGAGGCCAGTCCACACCATCAATGGGCAGCTCTCCAGGGACGGTGTTTAGGGGACCAGCCCCTAAATCTTCTGCTTGTCAGTACTATCAGAAGTGGCACAAGGGGGAATGTTAGCGAGTGACCAGTGCATGCTTGCGGTGTGGATCTACAGAACACCAGATCAAGAATTGTCCGAAGAGGACTACTACTGTTGCTCCAACACAAATTGACAGACCTGCTCCTGCACCACAAAGGGGTAGAAAACCTGGTAAACCTGAGGCAGCTGGTCCATCACTAAGGCCTGCATCCGAGTCAACTGAGAGGCCAGACACTAGAATACCAGCTAGGGCCTATGCCATTAGAGCTCAGGAGGAGCAAGATGCCCCGGATGTCATTAGGGGTACGTTTTCCCTCTACAACACTTATGTACATGCATTGGTGGATCCAGGATCCACTCATTCCTACATTTGCATCAAACTGCCCATAGAGAGGGGAGTTCCAATAGAGGAGAGTGATCAAGACATTCTGGTCACAAATCCACTAGGCCACAGTGTGGTAGTGAATAAGGCGTATAAAGGTTGCCCGTTGAGGATTCAGGAGTATGAATTCTCGGCAGACCTAATTGAATTGCCCTTCCACGAGTTTGACATGATTTTGGGTATAGACTGGTTGTCTCATCATCAGGCAATAGTTGATTGCAAATTAAAGAGGATTTCTCTAAAAACTTCTAAGGGCAATGAGATCACTATTGTGGGTGAAAGGAAAGATTTCCTGTCCAATGTTATCTCAAACCACTGCAAGAAGATTGATGAGAAAAGGTTGTGAAGCTTACCTAGCACACGTGGTTGATACTAGGCTGGCTAAGCCAAACTTGGGTGACATACCCACAGTAAGAGACTTCCCAGATGTGTTTCCTGAAGAGTTGCTTGGTTTACCACCAAAAAAGGAAGTCGAGTTTGCTATTGAGGTAATGCCTGCACAAATACCATTTCTATTGCTCCTTATAGGATGGCACCCATTGAATTGAGGGAATTGAAAACTCATTTGCAAGAGTTGCTGGATAAGGGGTTCATACGCCCCAGTGTGTCACCATGGGGAGCTCCGGTGCTGTTTCTGAAGAAGAAAGATGGAACTTTGAGATTGTGTATTGATTACTAGCAGTTGAACAAAGTAACTGTGAAGAATAAATATCCGTTGCCCAGAATTGACGATCTGTTTGATCAGTTGAAAGGAGCAGGTGTATTTTCAAAAATTATTCTCGATCGTATCATCGCTGAGGGTAAAGGATGCAGATGTGTCAAAAACTACATTCAGAACTCGGTATGGATACTATGAATTTTTAGTGATGCCGTTTGGTTTAACAAATGCACCAGCAGCATTTATGGACCTTATGAACCGTATCTTCCATCCATACTTAGATCGGCTTGTAGTGGTCTTTATAGATGATATTCTGGTGTATTCCAAGACCAGGGAAGAACATGATGAACATTTGAGGATTGTTCGCAAACCCCGAGAAAAGAAGCTGTATGCTAAGTTGTCCAAGTGTGACTTTTGGATGAGTGAGATCTCTTTTCTTAGACACATAGTATCAGCTAAGGGGATTAGAGTGGATCCCAAAAAGATAGAAGCAGTGATGGAATGGAAGCCTCCTAGAAATACAACTGAGGTCAGAAGTTTCTTGGGGCTAGCTAGGTATTACAGAAGATTTGTGAAGGAGTTCTCTCTTATAGCTGCTCCAATGACTAAGTTGTTACACAAAAATGTAAAATTTGGTCGAACGATAAGTGCTGCCGCTTTGAGAGGTCAAGGCTATGTTGATGTACACCAGCAGCACACACCAAAGGTCGGGAAAAGACTTTGTGGTCTACAGGATGCCTCACATAATGGGCTAGGTGTGTATTGATGCAAGAGGGGAAAGTGGTTGCCTATGCTTTCAGTGCTTAAGGCCACATGAGCGTAACTACCCTACTCATGACCGGAGTTAGCAGAATTATCTTCGTGATCAAGGTATGGAGGCATTATTTATATGGTGAAAAATGCTACATCTATAAAAACCACAAGAGTCTAAAATATTTGCCAACCCAGAAAGAGCTCAATCTTAGATAGAGCCGATGGATTGAGTTCCTTAAGGACTATGATTATGTGATTGATTATCATCTTGGGAAGGCAAATGTAGTTGCTGATGCTTTAAGCAGGAAGTCCATCACAGCTTTAAGATCACTAAATGCCTGTCTTTCCTTAGCTCAAGATGGAGCTATTTTGGCTGAGTTGCAAGTGAGGCTAACCTCACATAGCAGATACAAGATGGGCAGAGGGCGATGAAAACTAATGGCCATTATGGGTAAAATTCAGGGGAAGGAAATCGAATATGAGGTGAAAGGTATGGGTGTCTCAGACTACAGAGGAAGAGTGTGTGTACTGATGATGGGGAAATGAAGACTAGTATTCTAAAAGAAGCACACACTAGTGTTTATGCTATGCACCCGGGGAGCACAAAAACATATAATGATTTGAAGCCTCATTATTGGTGGCCTGGTATGAAGAGGGATATAGCTGACTATGTGACTAAGTGTCTGACATGTCAGCAAGTTAAAGCAGAACATCAAGTTCCATCAGGATTACTACAGCCTATAAGCATACCTGAATGGAAATGGGATCGGGTCACTATGGATTTTATTAGTGGTCTACCTCTCACCCAAAGGAAGCATGATGCAAGTGGGTGGTAGTGGATAGATTGACAAAGTCGACATTTTCTCGCCAGCTTAGACCGACTACTCACCGAGAAGCTAGCGTAATTATATATCGCTGAGATAGTTAGACTGCTTGGAATCCCACTTTTCATCATATCTAACCGAGACCCAAGGTTTCCATCGAGATTCTGGAAAAAATTGCAAGAAGCCTTGGGCACACAACTCCGTTTTAAGACGGCTTTTCATCCTCAGACAGATGGAAAGTCAGAACGAGTAATCTAGGTAAACCTAAGAACTAATTGAATTTTTGCAATTAATAAATTGAAATGATAGTAACAATGTGAATTATGTGATAGATCCTGGAGGATATGCTAAGGAGTTGTGTCATTGAGTTTGAGGAGTTGGGATAGATACCTCCCACAGTGCACTGTGATACAATAATAACTACCAATCTATCATTCAAATGGCTCCATATGAAGCACTGTATGGGAGTAAATGTAGAACCCCAGTGTTTTGGACTGAATTGGGCGAAGATAAGCTGGTAGGACCAAACCTGGTGAAACAAACTTAGGAGAAAGTAAAGATAATCAAAGCTAACCTAAAGGTTGCCCCATAGATGTAAATCTTATGCCGACTTGAAGAGAAAAGAGATAGAATATGCAACTGGCGATAAAGTGTTTCTCAAAGTCTCACCGTGGAAGAAAGTACGAGGTTTGGGAAAAGGGTAAGTTAAGCCCTAGGTTCATTGGCCCATATGAAGTCATTGAACGTGTGGGACCAGTGGCTTTGCTAGCTTTACCATCGAATCGATAAAATAAATAATGTATTCCATGTTTCTATGTCGAGAAGATATCGCCGATCCTTCACATGTCATTTCCATGGAAGAGATTGAAATCCAACCGACTTGACATATACGTAAGAACCTATACAAATCCTAGCTCGAAGTGAAGGAACAGAGAAATAAAAAAATTCCATCGTGAAAGTGCTTTGGAGCCACCACAACATCAAGAGGCAACTTGGGAAAGTGAAGAGATAATGAGGCAACAGTTTCCTCAACTGTTTGCATCAGGTAAATTTCGAGGACGAAATTTTTATTAGAGGGGAAGAGTTGTAACATCCTCATTTTAGCTTGTCCGTACAGTCTACTGTTCCTGTGACCAGTGTTGGTCCGGACAGCTAGAACGTTCGGAAAAATATTTAAACTAAAGTGAAGAACCAAAAATTTACTCAAATATTAATAAGAAAAAAATTTAGGAAAAATTATAAAATAATTCTTGGGACCCCAGAGAAGGGTCATTGAGGTTCTTATGGCATTAGAATGCCAAGAAAATACTTAGAAAAAATTTTCAATCGGTAAAGACAATTTTGGCCCGTTAAGCCAAACGGAGGGCATTTTGATCATTTCATCTTCAGAGATGATTTTTAGGCCAAATTGTCCAGTTAAATAAATAATTTATATAACATGAAATATGATTAAATGTTGTTAAAAATTTAATTGAAATTAATTGGACAAGAAAAGGATGGAAAAATGAAAGAAATTGAAATTGTGACATCATAAGGATGTCATTAAAAGTCTCCAACCCAATCAAGTGTTGACACATGTCACCAAGGTATATAAAAGAGACTAAATGGGTATAAAATGAAGAAGAAAAATCAGACCTCCTCTCTCTTCTTCTCCTTAACGTAAAAACCTCTCCCACCATAGCCCTCCATAGCCAAGCTTTACCCAAGCTTGATTTCTTGGGTTTTCATCTATTAAAACCTAAATTTCCCAACATTAAAAATTGTTCTAGCATCTTGGTGATCCTTTTGGGAGCAAAAAGAAAAAGAAAGGAAGAACTTTAGCAAATTGGAAAGCTCACTCCTTTAAGGTTAGTGACCTAACCATGAAATTTTCTTTAAATTCATGTTAAGAACTTTGCATATGTGTAAATTGCAAAGAAAAAAAATTGTTGAATACTATTTGGATGGAAATCCTAGATTTTTGGTATCCATGGTTAGGGTTTGATTATGTTGAGTTTAATGAAATTAAAAGACTATCATGGCTGCCCACAACATGTATTTACTAAGTGGATTGATGAAATGAAGTGAAAATGCATTTGGGGTAATGTTTGAGATGTTAGGGTTAGGGTTTGGGGTTGAAAATGGGAATTTGAGCATGTAATGATGAAAGTGAGTTTTAATGGTCAATTAGTGATCATTTGGTTGTGTAAACGAGAAATAAGGTGGTTTGATTAGTGGGAATTGCAATGGTGTGGTCGCCACGGTGACTGCAGAATGGACATGAGTCCAAAGCAGGTTTGGGCAGCCATATCTTGAATTTTATAGGTTCAATTGGTGCAAGGCCAATTGGACATGAAACTAGACACATAATGGCACAACTTTGGTGAAGAAACCATGCCTATAAAACCAAACCAAGTGGATCAAAAGCTTACTCAAATCCTGGTGACCTACAAGTCAAGTTTCAGAATGACTAAATGAACAAAGGATTGTTTATTTTGCCATAACTCAATGTAGAAAGGTACAATTGAGCTGAAATATTACCAGCAACAATCTGAGATATAGACCAACAATTTTTATGAAGAAACCTACCCCAAATTATGAGCAAAACCTATCCAACAAGGGAGTTGCAGTAGGTGACCTGCAATCTGTTTCTGCAGAATGATCAAATGAATAGTGATTGTTTATTTTGCCATAACTCAATGTAGAAAGGTTCAATTGACCTGAAATTTTACTAGCAACAGGATGAGATATAGACCAACAACTTTCATGAAGAAACCTACCCTGAATTATGACCAGAACCTATCCAACGTGTGAGTTGTAGTCACTGCTCACGTGACCAGAGATATGGTCACTTAAAATTTTCAATCCGGCCAGTTGTGGTTTTGGACCATAACTTGAGCTACAAAACTCTAAATGGAGTGATTCTAAAAAAAAATTCAACTAGACAAAATAAGGAATAACTTTCATGTTGATCATTTTGCCAAATTCCTACTGCAAAAATGACTAATGGAATAGTAAATATAAGGTATAAAACTAAAAATTCTGCTCAATTAACTTTAAACTTAGAAATGGTATTGGCAACTAATACCAACAAATTTTGAATGCAAAATGTGGTATGTTAGGAGTATTAAAACTAATGTACCTATTGTCTATGCAAAAGTCAACATTTTGGTTGACTAATGAATAAGAACACCAA